>NW_028072718.1:0-575 GCF_014824575.4 Sturnira hondurensis | reverse complement strand
ATATTTTATTATTTATGCTATTATAGTTGTCCCAACTTTTCCTCCTTTGACCGTCTACTCAGCCACTTCCTATCCCCACAGTCAATCTCCACATCCTGGTCCATGCCTATGGGTCACGCACATATGCTCTTTGACCAGTACCTTCCCCTTCTTTCCACCAGTTCCCACTTCCCCCTTCCTCTTATGGAGCTATCAGTCTGCTCTATGTTTTTATGCCTCTGGTTCTGTTTTGCTCCTTAGTTTATTTTGCTCATTAGATTCCACATATAAGTGAGGTCACGTGGTATTTGTCTTTTATCAACTGGCTTATTTCACGTAGCATAATAAGCTCCAGTTCCATTCATGCTGTTACAAAAGATGAGAATTCCTTCTTTTTTACTGCTGTGTAGTATTCCATTAACACTGTTTAATTCTTTACAACTTGTTTTAGAAGTTTTTTATGTTAAATCTAGTGAATTTTAACATTATAATAAGTAACATTTCTGTAAATTAATGTTCAAAAACATGATTAATTCCTTAATATGCCTTTGAGTAGTAGGCACAAATGTGATCTTAACTTAGACCAGTAGCCTGCA
>NW_028072717.1:0-4828 GCF_014824575.4 Sturnira hondurensis | reverse complement strand
TGTACTCTCTGAGAACTCACAGTATTGAAGGGAAGCGGAAGGCTCTCTCCACGTGTGGATCTCACATTGCTGTTGTGGTTTTGTTCTTTGTCCCCTGCATAGTCACACATGCCCGACCTCCATCCACTTTCTCCTTTGACAAAATGGTGACAATATTTTACACCATCCTAACGCCCTTGCTCAATCCTTTGATTTACACCATCAGGAATACGGAAGTGAAAAATGCCATGAGGAATGTGTGGAGCAGAATAATGGTAGTTGTTAATGAAAGATGAGACTGATTTGATGGGGTCTACACTCAGTTTGTGTTCTAAGACACGATGCAGCTGCTGAACATAGTTCCTGCAAAAAACAGTTAGAGTGGTCCAGGTTCCCTAAATCTTCCTTGGCTTCAGCACTCTCAAAAGCATATCTTCTCCCCAAAGGGCCAATGAACCATAGATGGCATTGAGATCGGATTGTTAGAATTTTCTCACTTGTGGGTTCCCTCACTTGATATGATAGGACTGTTCTTTCTCCATGCCTGGCTTTTCAAGAATCCTTGTCCATGATTCATAACTCCACCCTCTTTCTGGTTTAGAGACAGTGATATTGCAGTAAGTCACAGAGAGAAAAATTGTGTTCTGTGATGAAATCTTGCATCAGACTCTCATCCCTAATATTTTCTTTTGCTCCCTTTTCTCTCTGTCTGCATGCTACCCTCTGATTCTCCTTTTCTTATTTCTGTTGACTTTCACTCTCTTTTCTCTCTTGTATTCACTTCACTCATTCTCTACTCTTGCCTCTTGTACACTCTTTTTCATTTAGGTATCTGTTTTCTGCTTTGACGTTTGATCACCATGTAGTATACAGAACCTGATTCTGCAATTAGAGTAGAAAATTAAGGTAACAATTTGTGTCTTTCTTGGAGGGCTCAGGATTTCTGTTTTCTAGGGTCTACATGATCCTAGAAAATCTTCATAAAATGTACATGACATTGGTGTACAGTTTTATATGACACGGATGGTGAATGCTCGACAGAGATGCTATCTAATAGTACCCCACTCTAATTTTAACCTAACTGTACTTGGAAAAACTTCCTTCCTTCCTTCCTTCCTTCCTTCCTTCCTTCCTTCCTTCCTTCCTTCCTTCCTCCCTCCCTCCCTCCCTCCCTCACTTGCTTTACTATTTATCTCTTTTTTATTTTTGTACAAGTACATTTAGTTTTATTTCCCCCCCCCCACCACCACTCCCCCTCACCCCAGCCATCCCCACTCCCTAGTTTTGATTTTACCCCTCTTTGGTTTTGTCCATGAGTACTTTGTAAATGTTCCTGACAACCCTCTTTCCCTTCCTCCATTATGTCCTCCCACTTCTCCACTGGTTACTGTCAGTTTGTTCTTAAGTAAAAAGTGTCTGGTGATATTTTGTTTGCTTGCTTGTTTGTTTTCTTGGTTTCCCTGTAAATGAGTGAATGAAAAAACTATAATACATTTACATGATGAAATTGTAAGCAGCAGAAGGAAAGAAAGAGTCCTACCCTTTGCCCCCAAATGAATGGAACTGGAGAGCATTATGTTAAGTGAAATAAACCAGGTAGTGAAAGAGAAATACCATATGATTTTACCTGTAAGTGGAAAATATTTCTGTATGTCAAGTCAAAGTTTCCACATTGAAAGGACCTGGTAAATGGGCACGCTTATCTTGTAAAAGAATGCGAGGTCAAATGAAATAACAATACTGAAAGTTGTTTGAATAATAAGATTTTACAACAAGAATAATATATAATCCATGATTGTGTCATTCAGTTAAAACAACACACAGTAATATAAGTAAATAGGTGATAGAAGCATTAGTCTATCTGGGAGAAAAGGGGAGATTTGTACTATCAAATATACTAGAACTGGTTCAAAATTTCTACAGGTATAAGTGAGAATGAGAGAAAGGAAAATTGCATTCTCCACTACTGTGCTGTACCCCCAGACCAGGGAGTTAGGAAAGTCCAGGAGTGTTAGGAAACATGAATCAGTTCGGTGGTAAAATCCTTGGAAATATTGGTCTCATGCAATGTATACATCTTCCCAGGAGGTAAGTTCGTGTCTTTTGTACCCAATACGTCTCTTTGCATATTGAAAAGAAAACAAAGTAGAATTATATGATCTGGCTTTCATGGTTGTCCTACATCTGTCCACAATTTTATCTCTTATAGCTTTTTGATGAATGACAGCAGTGTTTAGGACGATCGTCTCTATGTTTGATCTCCATTATTGATCAAAGCAATATTTGTGGTCTTCCCAATTCTTTCCCTTACAACACTGTCAGGGATGGTAGTGACTTTCTCCTGGTAGTGACTATTAAAAACTACAAGACCCTTGGGAATCCCATGTACTTCTTCCTGTTCTATCTGTCCTTGGTTGATATCTTCCTCTGTACAACCACAGCCCCAAGACTGATTGTGAATGCCGTTTCTCAGAAGAAGGCCACTTCCTACAATGAGTACATGACTCAAGTCTTCACAGTCCACTTCTTTGGATGCATGGGGATCTTTGTGCTCATCCTCATGCCCTTTCATTGCTACATCACCATTTGTAAGTCCTTGCAATACCCAGTCATCATGAGCCAGAGAGTGTGTGGTGTGTTGGTGATTCTGGCCTGATGGGATCTTGTACCCACTCTTCAGCACAGGTTTTCCTAGCTTTGCAATTGCCTTTGTGGCCCCGATGTGATGGACCACTACTCTTGTGACTTTCATCCCTTGTTGAAACTTCCCTGCGTGGAAACGTATGTGATAAATTTGCTAGTTGTTTCTAATAGTGGGTCCGTTTGCATGGTGAGTTTTATAATCCTGTTTATCACCTATGTTGTCATCTTTTACTCTCTGAGAAACCACTACATGGAAGGGCGGTGAAAAGCCCTTACCACATGCACATTCCACTCAATAATGTTTTTCATATTTTTGGTGCGTATGTAAACATATATACACACCCAACAACGTTTCCAGTAGAGAAGATGGTGGCTGTATTTAATACAATTGGGACATCCTTGCTCAACCCTGTGATCTATACACTGAGGAATGAAGATGTTAAAAATGCCATGAAAAGTTATGGTGTAATAGAGTATGACTTCAGTTAATAAATACTACATGGGGACTCCATTGTATATTTCCTTAATATCTTAGATTTGTTTCACATGCAGGAAAGTAAAATATTCTTTTGGGAAAACAAACAAGAAATCTGATAGGATTGTATTAGAATATGGTTATTGCTTAAAGTCCATAATCATTTTGAACACCCTGGGATGATGCTTGCTTTAATTCTACCAACATTTGGTTATACTCATTAGGTAATTTAGCTTTCAATAAAAATTTTTCCTAGTCAAGAAAAGTACTGACAAATGACAGAAGAAGTGTATGTGCATGCATGTGTGTATATGCACCAATTTTTTTCCTACATTTCATTCTCATCCTTATGAGTGCAGTTATCAGAGCTAATACCTAGCGCCTGGACACTTACAGAGTCAAGGTTGTCATCTTGACAAGCTGATGATTAGAGAAGATGTTCAGATAAATTACTCCTCTGGAAATCTTTGCCTGAGCCTCTTTCAGTGGGGGTGTCTACACTGATGAACTCTCCAATTCCCATCAAAGCTAGAAACATCAGTGAAACCCTACACTGTCTCTGGAAAACCTCTCAAAAATAATTCTGTGCGTGGTGAGGGAGGGAGGAGACTTATCTTTGTACAAGAGAGCACTGTCACTGAGTCAGTGTCCATTTGGGGTGTTCCCACGGCTCCTAACTAAGGAGAGGAAGAGGCATTAGAGAGTTCGGCAACAGAAATAAGTGAAAGTCAGGAAAGAAGGGAGGACAGACAACAATGCATGATGAAGAGAGAAAGGGAGAAAGGATAGTGGAAATGTTGTCCAATTGGGAGAGAAGGAGCTTTATCTTTCTTGTTTCTTGAGCATTACTTTTTGGTGTATGAACATTTGCAGGCACATAATTGTCCTTGGCTCTATGTTTACTTGGGTATGAGGTAATAAGTTTTGTTTTTGTTGTTTGGTTCTATAGTATCTCAAAAGTCAAAATTCAGATTTATGGAAAATAATCTTGTATGAAAAGTGAGGCCTAGCACTTCTCAAATTTGGTCTTTTAGTTTCACAGGAGAATATTTTAAAATGTGTGTTTTCATGTGGAAGATAACCTAATCCATGTGTATAATTCACAGCTGCCACCAACTCCACTTACACTTCACAATCTCATAATCGAGTACTGTCATGACAGTTCAGTCTCAGGGTTTATAATTATCATCAGATTGGTACCAGCAAGTATTACTCCTAGTCATATGGACTAATGAGGAAAGGACACAATAAACTCATAAGAATGTGAGGCATTTCCATCAACTGAAGACAAAATGTTACATTGCATCAAACATTCCCTATAGTTTGGTTCAGGAAAGTGGTGAAAGAATAAATTTTTTAGTCCCAAATGGAACATTTGTCAGAGCTCTCAATATCATATACACAAGTAGCTATTTAGTTTCATACTACTTTCAAATAAACAATTTATCTAATTTCTTACAGTTCTGTTTTGAGAGCACTTGAATCTGGACTTGTGAAGGTTATACTTAAGTGTAGTTGAGTCTCAGGTAACCAAGACACTCAAAATAAAACATAAATACTTATCTTTTGGTATTCCATCAAATACATTGCAGTGTGAAAAAAATTTTATTTGTGACTAAATGAGAACTGAGAAAGCTTCAGAAATTTTCTTCTCATTATTTAATCATAGAGAGCCCACATCATGTATTTGAGATAAGGGCTTGATTAAAAAAGGTGAGAGAAACATAATGG
>NW_028072716.1:0-1826 GCF_014824575.4 Sturnira hondurensis | reverse complement strand
CACTTACCTGTGAGAACACTCTAACTTGGTGCCAAGTATTTTTATCCCTTTTAAAAAGCAGCCCTCCATGACATACTAGGGGTAAAATCTCTTTCAGAAATCATAAGGGAATATTTAAAGACATAATGACATACAATATTAGCACCCTGGAGTGTGACATTCCCTAAAAATTTCTTTCCTTCACTGATCAGAAGCACCCCACGTGTTGTAGAAATCTTAACTTGGGTTTATCTGTTTATCCTTCAGAAGAGTAAGTTAACACACCTCTTTCTCAGTAACCAAATGCAAACAGGTTTTGGAGGTTTGTGGTGCCTTGGGATGAACAAACATACGGGGTGATAGGAGCCCAATGCAAAGGATGATTGAAGGTGTTAAAGAAAACACAGGGAGAAGAAATAGAAGTGTCTTTGGTAGAAGGGGAAGCTTATCCCCAAGAAACTACTTTGCCCCTATCCAGGGCCCTAAAACAACTCTCCAGCATTAGAAGACAAAAACTTTCCTACTTCTTCTCATTTACTATCAAGTATAACCCAGAGAAGTTAGTGTGGTGCCTGCAACCTGAGGTTCAATTCTTACCCACCTTTTCTGTATTGTATTTGAGAAAAAAATGAACACGAAAATAGGCTGGTGAAGGGAAGAGAGTCTTTGAAGCAGACATTCCTTTTGTGTTAAGTATCATTAAAATATATGATCTAGAATTTGAAATCTGAGTTATATGATTATGCTTCCATTAATAAGAAACATATTTATAGAAATGTATCCATCGAAGTCTATATACCTATAATAATTAAAGGTAACTTGTGGATGTTCAGAGAAGAATGAAAATAAAGGACCTCAGAGTACTGCATGATATCATAAAGTTCTGTGCTCCCCAGAATTAAGCCCGGGCTCAAAAGCCTACCCAAGTGAAACAGGATCTTCTGTTTGGAAAGTCATCATGAGATGCATCGCCTCTAATCTTTTAGTGATTTGTTGCAGATCTCCAAAAGTTGATGAACGTCCAGAATGTTGAGCCTGCATGTCTTTTAGCCTACAAGAAACCCCTTAAAATTGAAGGCCTCAAAAATGTGGCCTCAAAATGTAGATTTACGTTAATCTTGTATTGCAATTTAATAATTCAATATGAAGATTGGCAGGATAGGGTGAGTAGAGGACTAAGTGAGTACAGAAGATTATAAGGACAGTGAAACTACTCTTAGATTACTATAATAATGGATTCATGTCATTACACATTTGTTTAAACTCACAAAATGCACAACACCATGAGAGAACCCTAAGATAAAGCATGGACTTGTGATATTATGATGTGCAGATGTAGGTACACCAAGGGTAACAAATATACTGCTCTGGTAGGAGACATTGATAATGGGAGGAGGCTGTGCATGTGTATATGAAGCTATGTATACACAAGGTATATAGGAATTCTCTGTACCTTCCATTCAACATTACTCTTAAACATAAAAATGCCTTCTAAAAACTAAACCATCATTTTTTTTTAAATCCAATGTGACTTGTTAGGTGAGGTATAGACTTTTACACACATATGCCAAGTGTCTCTCTGAGGTGTTACTCCTTGTGGTCATGAGCTATACTGAGGCAATGATGGTGATGTATTGTTTAGACCAGCCTTAATTACAGATACCTGGACTCCAGCCCAGCCTTTGGCTCACAAACCAGGGAAGGAAAAGTACATTCCCTGTTGTACATGGCCAACTGTGGTCACTATCTCCTCCCAACATGGACTCATGGTCTCCAAGACTGATGCAATCCTTTAATTATTTAGAATGCTTGGTGCCAAAACTACTTCAACACTAACAGGCCCTTTT
>NW_028072715.1:0-765 GCF_014824575.4 Sturnira hondurensis | reverse complement strand
TTTTATGTGTCAACTTGACTGATAAAATTATCAGAGTAATTTTAAGGGATAAAACCTAAGGGATGCACAGATAACTGGCAAAAAATTATTTCTGGCTGTGGCTGTGAGGGTGTCTCTGGAAGAGATGAATAAGAGCAGTTGAATAAGAGAAATAAACAGAGAAATAGTAAGAGATCCCCAGACTGAGGAAAGATCACCTCCACAATGTGGTGGAGCATCATACAATCCACTGAAGATGTGAATAGAACAACAAGGCCGGGGAAGGGCAGATTTGCTCTTTTTTGCTAGAGTCAGGACATTCATATTCTTCTGTCCTTGGACATTAGTGCTCCTAGATGCACTAATTCAGACCTGGCTTTATACCATCACTCCCTCCACTATTCTCAGGCCTTTGGACTCAGAATGAGTAAGACCACCAACTTTTCTTGTTATCCAGCTTGCAGGTGGCAGATCATGGGACTTCTTGACCCTATAGCTGCATGAGCTAATTCTTAACCTAAATCAAGGTATTTTTGTCACTCTCTTTCTACACGTGCATATACATTTATATGTGTACAGCTACACATATATATGTACACACATATATATACACACACATACATATGGATCTATTTACCTCTCTATCTTCAGTTGGTTCTGTTTCTCTGGAGAACCCTGAATAGTAGAAATAGTTATAGTTACAGTCTTCTTTTTAAGTTGGTTAACTAAAAAAACACATCTTTTCCTTTCTGTTTTTATTTATCCACAAAATAATTCACAGACCAG
>NW_028072714.1:0-2670 GCF_014824575.4 Sturnira hondurensis | reverse complement strand
CTCACGGCCTTCTGCTCTGCCTGGACTTGTCAGGAGAGGAGGCTGAGGCCAGTGGGGTGACCCCAGACCCACGGTGGAAGCCGCAGGTGAGGGGAGCACAGGTATGGGTCCCCGCACTGTGTGGTGATGCCCGACACCCCCTGGTGTTCTGCACGGCCTTATTTTGCCTTAAAATGAGACACGGATGGATGTTTCTGACCTAACGCCCAGGTTCGCCCGGGACTCAGGTGTGGACGCCAAAGGGGCTGTGCCCTAAACCCAGGTTCAGGGGAGGCCCACGGGGCGGGCCCTACAAACTCAGAACTGAAGGCAAGCAGACAGGTTGGCCTGTGCACACAGGTTCCTGACAGGGGGCCTCAGGCCTGGCCTGTGGGGCCTCCGCCATCAGCTCCCCCCATAGCCAGGCCCTAGTAATGGTGTAAAGACGGGCAGTGGGACCCAGCGAGGACCGGGACAGACCAGAGGACACTAGCAGGAGCTACCTGGCAGCCTGGCTTCAGACACCCAGTTTTCTTAGAGGACAAATGCTCCTTTTGCTTCCAAAGTTCTGGTCACTTGGAAACCTGCCCCAGCTGCAAGCTGAGCCTGGGCATCATTTTCTTGCTGCCCCTCGCAGCCCCCAAAGCCACAACCTCTAATGAACCTCAGCGGACACAGGTCATGATGTCATCAATCATGCTGTTCCCTTCGAAAAAAATTTTTTTCAAAAACCTCATTTGGCGCCAAAATATCCCAGTACTCGTCACAGCCTCCAATGAGAAGTCCAAGTCAGGGAGAAGGGCTGGCTAATTTGTTCGTAAATTAAAGCGGCTCCGGCCACAGAAATAGCGCTGTCCCTCCACGGCAGGGAGCCAGGGCCCACCGGAGGCGGGCTAGGGCAGTGGCGCAAAACCCAGGGTGTGGAGCCTCTGGGGCGGCCGCACACACCCTCCGGGCTCAGGGCGCAGGCGGACGGGGCAGGGGACCTCGCCAAGGCCTGGCTGTCAGAACACCCAGAGTTGTGGGCACGTGGCTGGACTCTACCCCAGGCCCCTGGCCCTCGCTCCAGACCAGATCTGGCATTTGGACGACACCACGCGGGTGAACCCGAGCTCCAGACTCAGACATGGCACCGGCCTCTCCACACGGGCCCAGCCTCCTCCCTCCCACCCCACCCCCCAACCAGCCCCCTTCTCCAGCCCCTGACTAGCCTTTGCCCCAGGGGCTTAGACAAGAAACACCTGCGGCCTCCTGGCTTTCAGGTCCCTGAGGTGTCAGCAGCTCCTGTTTGCTGGGCCACTTGGACGTCCCATGCCAACCACTGTGTCCTCCGAGCAGCAGGCCTCTCTCTTCCCCACGAGAGCCTGCTGCCCCAGCGCAGCCGGAATCTCTCCCACCCAGCAGGTCAGGTAACTGCAGCCGAAAGAAAGCCTGCCCATGGCCTGGCACGTGAAATGCCCACGGCTCACCCTGGAGTCTAGGGCCTCCCCCATCCTCCCTGCCCCCGCGCGCACAGGCCTGCAGCTTCACGACCACCCTGCCCTGCAAGCCCCCCAAGCCAATGCCCACCTCAGGGCCTCCGCCCGCTCCTCCTCCTGCCTGAAGGCTCACCCTCCACCCCACCCTCCCAGGGCTCCCTGCGTCTCCCCACTCAACTCGGCAGCCGGACACCATCTTGGCAGAGCCCTCCTTCCTCCCGTCCTCACCTCTCCTCCTTCCCAAAACTTCCTGTCTCTTCTCACTGACTCCTGGGCAGGGCCTTTTCTTTCCCTGCCTGAGAAAGAAAGCCCCCTGAGGCGGGGACGAGGACCTGCAGGCGCCCCCAGCACACAGGTCCGTGCCTGCCCCGATTTCAGGAATTACTGACCTGCCTCGGCCGGCCGAGCTGCCAGCTTCCTCCTGGGCTGAAATGGGTTAGCTGCGGCTCAGCCGGCCACCCTTCCCAGCCTGACATCGGCCACAGAACTATTTTAAAAATGCCTGACAATTGCAGCAAGCGTGTGCAGCAGGCGCCGTGTGAGGCCCGCAGGCAGGTCACACACTCGCAGGGGTTATGAAGGCACCTGTGAGTGGGTGACGGTCCGTGTGTGAAACGGCCTGTCTCAGAACCCAACCTCAATACACCCGGCTGCAAACCCAGTACCCAAGCACCGAGGGGAGTCCCATGCACCCACTATGCGCAGGCACCGGTGAGGGAGCTCGGTGCCCTGAAGAGGGTGCGTGCCCTGGACTCACTGCTGTGCCCTGGAGCCCAGCACAAGGTCCCCCACTTTGCGGGAGACAGAAGGGCCGTCCATCTCCATGCGGGGTCCCCAGGGCTCCACTCGTAAGTGGCCCAGAGCATCCCACCCACAGGGCGCTGCTGAGGGTGGGCGCTCTGCAGGCACACCTGCTGGTCCCCACAACCCCAGGGCCCTCCCTTCTCCACCCGTGACTCCCTGTGCCTCAGTTGCCCACTCTCCTCACCCTGACCTTGAGGCCATGTCGCTCCGTTCCTTTTCCTTTTCTCCTTGGGGCGGGAGGGGGCTGTCTCGGGTGTTTCAGGCTTCCCAGCAGCATCCTGGCTTCTCGGCAGATGCCAGTAGTGACTGGGGGGGGTGTAAAAACGGGGGGGCAGGCAGAACCACCCCCATAGGGAGCCACTCATAAGAACCTCTGACCACCTAAACCAGAGTTTCCAGACTGGCCGGA
>NW_028072713.1:0-3404 GCF_014824575.4 Sturnira hondurensis | reverse complement strand
CTGTAGTTCTTCATATAAGCCAGCAGTTCCTTGAATAAACTCGCCATTTACCGCCAGGAGCACATGGACCTCTCCATTATTTTAATTAAGTTAAGTCCATCGCCTCACCTCGCGAACACCTTGCTGCCGCGGGCGGCGGCAGAGACAAATTTTACTTTGCTATAGCAGACAAGCAACAAGTTGCTGCATATTTGTATTATTTATTTTTCATTATTCTCACTTCTTTTTTATTTAATAGTATCTTTGTGTTCCTCCTCTTTTTGTATAGGCTTCTTAGTCTTGGCTGGTTATGTTGTATTATTTGACAGGTTTCTGCTGTTCTTCCCTCCACAGTGTATTGCTAATATTCTATACTTCACGCCACTTGTTATCCTTTAGCACACTACCAAAAGCTCTATACCTCCTATTCAGACAGATCACATAGAGTCTGTCATATGATTGTTGCTCTAATATTATTGTACATAATAGCTGTTCTATACAACTGTAAATGCTTCACACAACACATCTCCTGGATCTTAGCCCACATTACAGGTTCCTGAATTCTATTACTGTAGTGACCAACTCTGTTTGCTCACATACTACACCTATTTGCTATTCTTTACTCACCTTACCCCAAAATCTGACCACCCGCAACCTCACTGCTTTCTAGATCCAACTCACAAGCCTTCCCTCCCCAAAAAGAGACTTTTCTTTGGTCCATCCTTTCTTAAAAGTGGCAAGTTGGGTCAAAGATTACGGTTAACACTATAAATAGCCTAAAGATCTATCTCTTCTCTACTGGCTGTGACTGTACATATCATAAAATACTTTTCTGCTCTTATAAGCCACTTTTCATCCCCCTCAAACTGATCACACACACACACACACAAAGGAGTAGGCGGAAGCAGAAAACATCAAGATACCTGCAGGAGACTGAACCCCTGAATTTCACAGGTATTCTACCACAGAAGTCCACACCATAAACCCAGGGAGTCACAATAGATCAATTTAAGAAGCTAAGGCAAACAAGAAGAGCATCACAACAATGGGAAGACAAAGAAAAAATCCCTAAATGAAAGAAAAGGAGGAAGTCTCAGAAATAATGTTAGATGAAATAGAAGCAAGTAAACTATCAGATATCAAATTCAAAGCACTGGTTATCAGGAAGTTCAAAGAGCTCACAATGAGCTACCAGAAATTATACGGGAACTACTATGAACTCACTGTAAATTATATCAACATGAAAAAGGAAATAGAAACTATCAGCAAAGGTCAAGAGGAAATGAAGAATACAATTTCTGAACTGAAGAACACAATAGAAGGAATTAAAAACAGGATCAATGAACCAAAACATCGGATCAGCGAGATGAAGGACAAGGTAGACAAAAGCACTCAGAAAGATCAAGAAAAGAAAAAGAGGCTCAGAAAGAATGAAGAGGGATTAAGAGAAATGCAAGACAATATGAAATATAATAATATCTGAATAATAGGAATACCAGAAGGAAAAGAAGAAGAACAAGGAATAGAAAACCTATTTGAAAGAGTATTATTCGATAATTTCCCTACTTTGATGAGAGAAAAAGTCACACAAATCCAAGAATCACAGAGAGTCCCAATCAAGAGGAACCCAAAGAGGCCCACTTCAAGACATATCATCATCAAAATGGCAAAACTCCAAGGTAAAGAAAGAATCTTAAAGGCACTAAGAGAGCAAACGGAAGTAACATACAAAGGAGCCCCAATAAGGTTAGCTACTGACTTCTCAATGGAAACACTCCAAGCAAGAAGAGAATGGCAAGAAATATTCCAGGTAATGAGAAACATAGGCCTGCAAACAAGGCTACTTTACCCAGCAAGGCTCTCAATCAAGATAGAAGGCCAAATAAAGAGCTTCCAAGCAAAAGAAGTCTAAAAGAATACGCCTCCACCAAACCAGCTCTACATGAATTACTAAAAGGGCTGCTTTAAGGAAAGGAAGGAAAAGAGAGAGACAGAGAGGAATACAGGTAGACAAATGGCAATGAATAAGCACCTTTCAATAATAACCTTAAACATAAATGGATTAGATGCTCCAATCAAAATACATAGAATACCTGAATGGATAAGAAAGCATGACCCACACATATGCTGCCTACAGGAGAATCACCTCAGGAGGAAAGACCATCACAGACTAAAAGTGAAAGGCTAGAAACAAATTTTTCCAGCAAATGGACAAGAAAAAAAGCCGGGGTAGCAATTCTAATATCAGACAAAATAGACTTCAAAAAAAGGGCCATAGATACAGACCCAGAAGGTCACTTCATAATACTCAAGGGAAGAATCCACCAAGAACAAATTAACATCGTAGATATATATGCACCCAACATAGGAGCACCCAAATATATAAAGAAAAATCCTAGAGGACCTCAAGAAAGATATTGACAGCAACACAATTATAGTAGGGGATTTTAACACCCCACTGTCAAAAATGGACAGATATTCCAAACAAAATATCAACAAAGGTATAGCTGCACTAAACAACACACTAGATGAAATGGACTTACTGATATATATAGAGCCCTTTATCCCAAAGAAGCTAAATACACATTCTTTTCAAATGCACATGGAACATTTTCAAAGAGAAACCACATGATAGGACACAAAACAAGTCTCAACAAACTCACGAAAACAGAAATCATACCAAGCATTTTCTCTGACCACAAGGGACTGAAATTGGAAACCAACCCCACAGAAAAAAAACCAAAACACCCAAAAGCATGCAGACGGAATGGTATGCTACTTAACAACGAATGGGTCAAGAATAAATTTAGGGAAAAAATCAAAAAGATTCCGGAAACAAATGAAAATGAATACACAACAACCCAAAACTTATGGGACACAGTGAAGGCAGTCCTGAGAGGGAAGTTCATAGCAATACAGGCTTACCTGAAGAAAATAGACATATTTCAAACAAACAACCTAATCCTATGCCTGCAAGAACTCAAGGAACAACAACAAAGACAGCCCACAGCAAGTAGAAGGAAGGAAATAAGCAAGACCAGAGCAGAATTAAATGACATAAAGACTAAAAGCAAAATTCTAACAATCAATGAATCCAGGAGTTGATTTTTTTTAAACATAAACAAAATAGACAAATCTTTAAGTAGGCTCATCAAGAAAATAAGAGAGAGGACCCAAATAAACACAATCAGAAATGAAAGAGGAGAGATTACAACTGATACCACAGAAATAGAAGATTTTCTAAGAAATTACTATGAAGAACTGTATGCCAAGAAATTTGAAAACCTAGGTGAAATGGACAAATTTCTAGAAAACTATAAGATTCCAAAACTCAATGAAAAAGAAGCAGAAAACCTGAACAGGCCAATAACAATAGATGAAATTGAAGCAGTAATCAAAAAACTCCCATCACACAAAAGCCCTGG
>NW_028072712.1:0-819 GCF_014824575.4 Sturnira hondurensis | reverse complement strand
CCTCTATTCCCACTTTGCTGTGTGCCTTTCTCATAAATGGGTATTGTACCTTATCAAAAGCTTTTTCCACATCTATTGATGTGATCACGTGATTTTTATCTTTGCTTTTTTTAATGTGATGTATTACATTTACTGATTTGCTGATATTGAACCATCCTTGCATCCCTGGGATGAATCCCACTTGGTCGTGGTGTATGATCTATTTTATGTATTGTTGGATGCAATTTGCCATTGTTTTGTTGAGGATTTTAGCGTCTATGTTCATCAGCGATATTGGCCTGAAGTTTTCTTTCTTTGTTGTGTCTCTACCTGGTTTGGAATTATGATGATGCTGGCTTCATAAAACGAGTTTGGGAGTTTTCCATCATTTGGATTTTTTGGAATAGCCTGTGAAGAATAGGGGTTAGCTCTTCCTTAAAAGATTTGTAGAATTCTCCTGTGAAACCATCTTGCCCAGGGCTTTTGTGTGACAGAAGTTTTTTGATTACTGCTTTAATTTCATCGGCTCTTATTGGTCTGTTCAGGTTTTCTGCTTCTTTTTCATTGAGTTTTGGAAGATTATATTTTTCTAGAAATGTGTCCATTTCACCTAGGCTTTCAAACTTCTTGACATAAAGTTTTTCATAGTAATTCCTTACAATCTCTTCTATTCCTGTGGTATCAGTTGTAATCTCTCGTCTTTCATTTCTGATTGTATTTATTAGGGTCCTCTCTCTTTTTTTCTTGATGAGCCTACTTAAAGGCTTGTCTATTTTGTTTATCTTTAAAAAAAACCAACCCTTGGATTCATTGATCCTTAGAATTGTGCTTTTAGTCTCT
>NW_028072711.1:0-503 GCF_014824575.4 Sturnira hondurensis | reverse complement strand
ATCAATGTTGCATGCCCCTGGCTCCCTTGTGGACTTTGGTAGAGATTCTACTCTCCACTTTAAGGACACCAGAACCTTTAGGAGATATCACCATCACTTCCTGGGAAAGTGACCACAGAGCCCCAAGGAAGGAGCATTTTTCTGTTCTTACCTGATATTGAATATCTTATGTGAGTATATGGATAATAGCTCAACCCATCCTCTAAGCTTCTGACTACCAAGGAAAAAGTTCATTGTAATCTAATGCTTCTGAGAGGTATAACTTAAAGCCAAGGTAGAAAATAGATTTCACCTCAAGTGCCAACTTCCAGTGATCCAAATCCCTGGAATTTGATCCAAATCCTTTGGTAGAAACAATGTGGATGGCTGTGCTATGGAGAATTAGAGGGCTACGTCCCCAGGTCCAGACAGAGAGAGATGTAAACCATCTGGCTGGGATAGACGGGACGCAGTGCGAAGTGGTTAATGTGCAAGAAGATCGGAGAGTGAGGAAATGAGAGAAG
>NW_028072710.1:0-502 GCF_014824575.4 Sturnira hondurensis | reverse complement strand
CCACAGATCTGCGAGCTCGTCTTCCCCTCTGGTCCGGGTGGCTCTCACCGAGGCTCTGCCGTCGTGGGCCCGGGGGGCTTTGGGCACTGAGGCCCCTCATAGCTCCTCCTGCGGCACGAGGCCGGACTGGGCACGCCTCGCTTCCTCCCCGAGTCCAGTGCCTGCTCTGCGGCCCAGGGCTTCCCGGTTGCTTGTACAGGACCCACTGGGTACTTCAGCACATGCGGCCAGCAGGTGCCAGGGAGTGCATGCCTTCTGGGGGCGAGTGTGGAAGCCCCACAGACCCACACGGGGGTGCTGAAATAAAGTATTCCTCCCCGACTCCCCACAGATTGACCAGTGGGAGTCCCGTAGCTTCCGACATCCTCTGAACACAGCCCCCACCTCACCCCGTCGTGGGCCCCCCTCTGGTGTCTCTGCCTCTTCCCTGCCTCCTCCCTCTGCTGGCCTGGGATGGCACTGCCCATAAAGTATTAATCTGTGAGCCGTTGCCTCAGGCTCT
>NW_028072709.1:0-601 GCF_014824575.4 Sturnira hondurensis | reverse complement strand
GGAAACAAAAAATATTAAAATTAAAATTTACATTTAAGAAGTTATATGTTATATAGATCAGGACTTCCGCCAAGATGGAGGCATAGGTGGAAACACTGTGCCTTCTCCCACAACCAAGTTTGGATACAACAAAAGTTTTGGAGAACTAAACACACCCAGAGACCAGAAAACCGAATTATACGGAAGTCCGACAGCTACGAACCATTCAACCAGGACGGTAAGAGAGGCGGAGCCAGCAGTAAAGCTGGGTCGGGCAGGACAGATCCCCTGACCGAGGTCGCACATTCGTGCACAGTGAGACGGACCACACAGGCCCCAGGGGGCGAACCCAGTGGTGGAGGGCTGACAGCGGTGGCACACTCGCGTGCAGTGGAGCGGGGCGCGTGGCCCTGGTGACGGTAGTGGCTGTGGTGCTGGTGGGGGTCGCGGCGGCAGGCGCCGGAGGGAAGCCATTGTCCCTCTTTGACCCCGCCCCCACATACAGCTTCACAACCCAGCGACTTAGTTGCCCTGTTCTAGTGAACATTTTAGAGCTCCGATCCTGCTATGGAACAGGCACGAACAACCCAAAAGATGGCACAAGAAGAACTCAAAGTCCAAG
>NW_028072708.1:0-772 GCF_014824575.4 Sturnira hondurensis | reverse complement strand
TACTCCACACTCCCTGAAGTTGTTGCTTCCAACCCTGGACTGGTCAAACAATAAATGCATAAATATACGGAACAACAAATTCATGTCTCACTCTTTCACCTTTCTCCTCTCTCTAAATGCAATTTAAAATGTTTAAAATATAATAATTAATATAGAAATAAAATATAACAATTCACATCTAATGTAAATGTAATAATTAAGATATCATAATTCTTTCATTGGGCTCATATATTTAGTGCTATATTTAGTGCTAAGCACTATACTTTGCACTATACTTAGTGTAGTGAGCACTGATACATATGAACTGCTGTTGTTTTTTTTTACCATCGTGTGTATCTCTTCATCTGTCCCCACTCCATCCTTAGGTACCGATGCACAAAACTTCCTCTCATTCCACACTCCCTTTTCCTTGTCCCTACAAATTACAAAGATTGTAGAATCACTGGGGTGATATCACAATGTGCAAACTATCATTTTCAGAATTAATTTGCTCATATAATGTGTACTGAAAATACCACCCTGACTGTGTTAATTGCATTCTGAAAGTTCAACTCAATCTGAGGGGTCAACAGATAAAGAGTAAGCTAATATGGTTTCCAGGACAGCAGCAAAGACTCAACATCCTAAGACCAACTTGACTTTCAATTAGGATCAAAGTTTTCTCCAAAGATCTTGCTGTAACTTTGGATTGTTATCCCTTGAGCTGCAAGATCAACATAGTGGAACCACTCCAGCTTCATTTCCAACTTTCTTGAAATTGGTTGTGACTCTA
>NW_028072707.1:0-550 GCF_014824575.4 Sturnira hondurensis | reverse complement strand
GTGTAACACATCTAAATGTCCTATGGACTTTTTGTGATGTGATTCCAGGGAGGCACAAAGTTGTTGCAAATGATATATGACCATGACCATTCAGTTCAACTCTCAGAAATCAGCTGATGTTTTTACCTGTTTAGGTATGAAGCTGGGTCCAGATTGATATTTTTTACCCTTTCTTTTTTTTCTTATTTTTTTCTGTATTTTATTGATTATGCTATTACAGTTTTCCCAATTATTTTCTCCCCTTTCTCCCATTCTGCGCTGCACACCCCCACCCTCCTGCATTCCCACCCCTAGTTGACATCCATAGGTTATACATGTAAGTTCTTTGGCTTCTCCATTTCTTATACTGTTCTCAACCTCCCCCTGTCTATTTTGTGCCTGCCATTTGTACTTCTTGTTCCCTGTGCCTTTCCCCCCCATTGTCCTCCCCTCTGAAAACCCTCCATGTGATCTCCATTTCTGTGATTCTGTTCCTGTTCTAGTTGTCTGTTTAGTTTTAGTTTTTTAGATTCTGTTGTTGATAGTTGTGAGTTTAGTGTCATGTTACTGT
>NW_028072706.1:0-1208 GCF_014824575.4 Sturnira hondurensis | reverse complement strand
GAGTCCAGGGTGGAGACACCTGCCTGCAGGCTTGGGAGCCTCGGGGGAAGGCCGGAACCTGGTGGACTTGGGGGAGGACAGTCTGGGCGGCACCTTCTGAAGAAGCTCCTCAGCAGCCCACTGGTGAGAGAGAGGTCACCCTGGTGCATTCCTGACCCAAGTGGTCCAACAGCTTCAGTTGGATTCTCGGCTGGAGGCTCTGTGTGGGTCGTGGTTGTTGCATGAAGGTGTGTATCCTAATGTGGATGAAGGAGAGCCTGTTGGTCACAGGAAAAGAGACTCTTGGAGCAACTGCAATGATGGTTCTCACAGTTGGAAACTCTGGGCCTCATCCTTCTTGGTCTGTGATTTTTACCAAAGTTGCAGACACATTTTGTTATGTCCTTATTACATGCTTGAAAAATTCTCGTAGAATGCACATACATACTTTCACCATTTGAACCATTTAAAGTACAATTCAGATGCTTCTAGTAAATTTACGATGTTGGAAAATGACCACTGCAGTTTAGTTCCACAGCGTTTTCATCACCCACAAGGAATCCGCCACCCATTAGCCAACTCTGCCCTGTCTGCTTCGCCTCTGGCAGCTGCTAATTTGCTCCCTGTCTGTACAGATTGGTTGATTTAATGAACAGCAATGCACAAGGCTTTGGATAGGATAATTCCTGTGAAGAGAGCAATTTAAAAGTGAAGGAAATTTTACCTTTTGCAACAGCATGGATGGGCTTGGGCAGTATTTTGTTAAGTGTCTGAGCCAGTCAGAGAGATACAATTACCATGAGTATTTATTTATATGTGGAACCTCATGAACAAAATTAACAAAATAGAGACAAACTCAGATGCAGAGAACACATGGACAGCTCTCAGAGGGAAAGGAGGTGGGGGGCTGAGTGAAAAGTGAAGGGATTAAGTGAAGGAAAAGCTCATAGACACAGACAACAGTGTGGTGATTCCAGGAGGGAAAGGGGGACATGGGAGGGTAGGAGAAGCTAAAGGGACCTAAATGGTGATGGAAGGAGACTGGACCTTGGGTGGTCAACACACAATACAATATACAAATGATGTGTTATAGAATTGTACACTTGGAACCTACCAATGCCACCCCAATAAATTCATTTCAAAAAAGTGAAACAGGGCCAGCCCATTAGACTGTCCAGGGGGGCACCCTCCTCTCTGTGGGGAGGGGCCTGGTGTCTTTAGGACACTGT
>NW_028072705.1:0-1032 GCF_014824575.4 Sturnira hondurensis | reverse complement strand
TGCCCAACAAATAACCTTAGAAACAAAGCTTCAGGTCTATTGACCAGAGAGAGTTTTGGTCTAACTAAAGACAATAGCTAGACCTCAATTTTGTTTCAGCTCCAGGCCCCAAAAAGCAACAAGGCCAGGCAGAGTGACACTATGGCTAGCATCAGTGATGACTATGACCCCCTGCCCTGTCATTAACCAGTCAGTGGATACCACGACTCTGGGTGACACCTGAAAAGCTGATGACTGTTCTATTGAGATTCTCCCCTGAGACCTCCAGATAAAACAAAACCCCTTAAGACAAAGGACCCTGTGTGCATGCTCACTCTTGCACACCCATGACTAACCGGCTTACTTTTTCTACTTCCATGACTTTCTAAATGAAATTTTGCTTGTATTTGAGATTTTGGCCCTCAATTCTTTTCTCTGCCAAATTCAAGAATCACGGTTGCTGAACTCAGGTCCAGTCTGACCCCACTGGTTAACATTGATGCCACTTTGCCACTAACAGTTTCATGGAAGCTGAGATTGATACACAGGACGCCAATGGAGCTATTGGTTCTACCAGATCACTTTGAAACTGCAAGCCCAATAGGATGCTAGATGGCCTCTTAAAGGTGCAGCCAAGTCACCAAGGAATCAACCTGAACACAATACTTTTGTACTTGATCACAGTTTTTAAGAATGAGGTATATGCTTTAAACCAATAGCTATTATGTGATGTCTTCTCCTCAGTGGCTGGAACATGTGCAAGGGGCCTTGAGGCAAGAGGTAGGAGAAACATCTATTACTTCTATAGTCTTAGATCCACTTAAGGAATTGCTGCTTCTTTTCCGCATGCCTTTAATCACTGTTGGACTTGATGTTCTGGATATCTGAGAGGAAGGAAGAGAAATACCTCTACCAGAAGACACAGTAAAGGGTATACTAAATCTTATCTCATGATAGACCAATTAACGAAGGCAGGAGTTGATGGGCAGGAGCAACTGACGGCTGTTATGTCGAGATTAAGTTTGCTGCTATATAATGGGGATAGATGTGCCT
>NW_028072704.1:0-1625 GCF_014824575.4 Sturnira hondurensis | reverse complement strand
CCTTTGCCAGATTGGGGAAGTTCTCCTTTATTATTGGTTCAGATAAGTTTTCTACTTTTGCTTTTCCTCTTCCCCTTCTGGTACCCCTATAATTCGGATGTTGGAAAGTTTAAAGATGTCCTGGAGGTTCCTAAGCCTCTCCCCATTTTTTTGAATTCTTGTTTCTTTTTTCTTTTCTGTTTGGTCATTTCTTTCTTCCTTCTGGTCCACTCCATTGATTTGAGTCCCAGCTTACTTTCCATCATTATTTATTCCCTGTGCATTTTCCTTCATTTCACCTAGTGTAGCGTTCATTTTTTCATCTAATTCGTGACCAAAATCAGCCAGTTCTGTGAGCATCCTAATCACCCGTATTTTGAACTGTGTATCTGATAGTTTGGCTATCTCTCGGTCGCTTAGATGTATTGGCTCTAGGGCTTTGGGCTGTTCTTCTGCTTGAGCCATAATGTTTTAGTCTGTTTGTGCCTGTTACGTATGAGGGGCAGAGCCTAGGTATTCCTCAGGGTGGGGCAGCCCATGTTGCTGGGTTGTGAGGCTGTTTGTGGGGGTGGGGTCAGAGGGAGCGATGGCATTTTTTTCCTTCTCTCTCAGATTTCAGTCCCCTCTGCTGCTTCCCACAAGCAAATTGGGCCCTTCTGGTGCTGGTTCCCGGGTGGGTGGGCTTGTGTACGTTCTAGGACCCTGTGGGTCTCTCCTATGNACCCCCCCCCCCCAAATTTTTCCAACCCTTGCCTTTAGGCTTTATTTCCCATTGCTGGGGCCCTGGGTTGCCCGGTCTTTCTCACTGACCATTTTTAAACCTGCCTGGTTTGTCTGCATGCGAATGCGTGTCTGTGGTCAGCCAGCCTCCTTGCAAGCCTTCCTGGGTTTTGGTCCCTGAGCCCACCCGGGTCACCAACCATTGCCTTTTCCTGCCAGGACCGCTTCCCGCCAGCCGCCCACTCCGCCCCTCTTACTGCTCTGGATGAATGGTTTGTTGTTGTGGAGCTTCGGTACAGATCAATGTTCTGTCTGTTTTGGTTGTATTCTTGTTTCTGAATCTCTGTTGTCCTTAAATTTGGTTGTGTGAGGAGGTGCAGTATTTCCTCTTACACCTCCATCTTGGCCAGAAGTCCCTGACATCTCTTATAATACTGGTTTGGTGGTGATAAACTTCCTTAGCTATCTCTTGTCTGGGAAGCTCTTCCTCCATCCTTTGATTAAAAATGTAAAATTTTTCCCATCTCTGGTGGCCTGAGAAGTTTCTAGTGAGAAAACCAGGATCTCCTTTGTAGATAACTAACTACATTTATCTCAGGGCTTTTAAAATTTTGGCTTTGTGTTTAGTTTTTGTCCTTTTAAGTATGGTGTTTCTTGGTGTGGTCTTTTGGGGGTTCATCTTGTTTGGGACTCTGCATTTCCACTTCCTGGACTTCCTTGTATGCCTACTTCCTTCACCAGTTTAGGGAATTTTCCCATCACTACATTTTTAAAAATAGGGTTTCTTTTTTCTCTCTCTTCTCTTTCAAATACCCCTATGATGTCAATGTGAGTATGCTTGAAGTTTTTCCAGAGCCTTCTTATACTATCCTCATTTTTTTGGTATTTTTTTTCTTTTTGCTATTCTGTTTTGATGTTTCCTGCTT
>NW_028072703.1:0-8048 GCF_014824575.4 Sturnira hondurensis | reverse complement strand
CAAACAGCTGGCAGCACAGTGTGGGGGAGCTGCGGGGCATCTTGGGTGCTGGGCCTGAGGTTGGAGCTGGGTGCAGAGCCGGGTCAGTGCTCAAGCTATTTGCAGGCGCCAGTAAGAGAGAGAAGCAGTACCAGGCCCACCTGGCCTTTGGAGACCACAAGGACAGCGTCATCAGTGCCCGTACCTACTTCTTCGCTAATGAAGCCAAGTGTGACAGCCACATGGAGACATTCCTGTGCTGCACTGAGGCTTCAGGTGGGGCCTCACTCTTTGCTGGCTGTCCCCTGGCCAGGCCCAGCCTGGACCCACAGGCAGCAGGTGGACATGTGGTGGGTGAATGGGAGGCCTAGACTGGAGCACTCACTGAGGGCTCCCTCTCTGTCTGGGCAGCCCTGGTGGTTGTGTGGATGACATGGGGTGAGCAGGTGGGAGGGTGACAGGGGAGCCACAGGCGAGACTTCAGTCACACTGGGGTCACTTCTGTATCCAGCGCCTCTACAAAGAGCCCACTTGCCTCCAGGAGGGGACCTCCCGTCCCTTTCCTGGGTATCAGGTGTCCGGTGTGGAAAAGCAAGGCTTTCAGTGGGTTGACAGCCCTCAGTTCTGGCAGGGGCATGTCTCTGGTCGCACATGGATGTGCTGAGGGCTGCACCATTCGGGGAGCTGGTGCTGGGTCCTGTTGAGTGGAGAATTCCTCTGCACACAGCCTCAGGGCTGGGGCATCTGCCCAGGGAGGCAGGTAGTTGGGGGGTCCCTGAGGCCTTCGTGTCCTCACGGACACGTCTCTGGAAAGCCACCAGGTCCTTCGTCTCTGGAAAGCCACCAGGTCACACTGTGCTCCACACTCCCCCACTGTGCATCCTCAGCAGCCCCCCTGTGATGGCAAAGTGGGGTCCGCACTTTCCAAACACTTTAAGAAACGGGAGTGTGTGATTGTTAGGAGCAGCCTTCTGAGCGGCGCTGGGAGGCCCTGGCCATTCGGGCCTGCACCTGGCTGTCCAGTGCTGGGGGTGTCTCGGCGGAGCCCCATTCCGGAAGCCAGAGGATGGCCACAGATGCAGTGGTTGAGCGATCCCCATGCTCCAGCCTGCTCTCTGCTCTGAGGGCGTGTGTTCTGTGAGCCCACTCAGGCAGCCGGGTGCTGATTGCATGGGAGAGGGGGTGGTTGTCGGGGGTGGGTAGGAATGCACAGGCCTCCCCACCGCCTTTCTGACCCATGTGGCAAACACCAATGAGCCAGTGTTACCACCTCCCGGGTGGGTGGGGGAGCAGCTGTGGTTATGAGTGAGCACAGGCACCTGGTCCTTGATCCCTGACCCCTGACCCCACCACCTGAGCCCTAAGGGCCCTTCCTGTGGCTTCCCACAGGTAGAGCTAGTGATGATGGATTCATAGCTATTAAGCTCACTGCGCTGTGGAGACCACAGGTTCTGGTAAGTGCTGGAAACATCTATGTGCAGAGAGAGTTTGCAGGACCTGGGGGCAGCTGTGAGTATTAAGTGAAAGCTCACGTCCCTGTACCTTTGGGGCTAGGAGCTAGGTACACAGGTGGGCCAGGGAGCGGGCAAGGGAGGGGGTCAAGGGGTATGCAGGGGGCCTGGGGGCAGGGAGCTGGGCATGTGCCTGAGATGGCTGCCCAGGCCTGCACTTGCAGCTGCAGTTCTCAGATGTGCTGACCAAGTGGAGACGGTTCTTCCACCAAATGGCCGCTGAGCAAGGGAAGGATGGGCTGGCCGCCATGGACACGAGGCTGGAGAAGGCGGCACTGCAGGTGGGCAGCCTTTCCCTAGTGGTGTGAGTGGGTGGACCTGGTGGGGCTGGGAGGCACCCTGCCAAGGAGGGACTGGTTGGACTCTTTCTGAAATGGGCTCGTAGGGCCACTTCAGGGCCTGGGGCTCACCCTGAAGCTGCTAGGGTATGGCTGGGAAGGAGTCTGACTGGAGGCTGAGAACATGCTGGACAGGAGGGTGGCGGGGGTGGGCTCTTCAGGGAGCAGAGTGATGCAGGGCTGCAGGGACAGGCATGAGGCGTCGGGACCTGTAGGGATGGACTCCTCTGTGGATCAGCAGCCTAGCCAGAACCGCATCCTGTTCTCAATAACATGTAATCAGGCCTGAGCTGATCACAAAGCAACAGGCAGGAGAAGTAAGTGTTAGTAAGGGGGGCTCAGGTGACAGGGGACTGACACCCTCTCACTTCTCAAGGAAAGCGTGGTAAAGTGGGCACTGCATCCAAGAAGGAGATTGACAGCTGGTTCACCACAGAGACCCTAGGCGTGTCAGGGTAAGAGCAGCCCCTGGCTGAGAAGGTGGGGACGTCCGCCCCTTTTTAGCTGCGGTTCCAGCTGGGTCCCTGCAGCCTCTCCCAGTCCTGGTCACCCTCCTCAGGTCTGTGGGCCGTGAGGTGATGGCGCCAAGGAAAACACACCCCTGACATGCACAGAGTAGCAGCTGACAGGGAACCCAGAGGTCACAGATGAGGGCCAGCAGGCTTGGGCGCAGGGCCACGTGACTGTGCCATTCAGCAGGAGTGCCAGCTGTCCCTGGGCCCGTCCTGGCAGGTAGGTGTAGGGTCAGAGCAGCTAATGCCTGGAGAGCCCCTGGCTTCCTCCTTAGGGTACGGGGGGCCCCTGGGCTGGCAACAGGCTGCTTTGTGCCTGCACACTGTGTGCTTCTGCCTGCTGTCCCTTGACCAGCTTCCCCCAAGCCCCATGTGGCCAGTGGCGGTCTTGGCGCAGGCCCTGCGTTTTCCTAGCTGCCACTGCCCCTCTGTACAACACACATGTGTTCTGGTTTTCATTTGTTAAACAGAGGATGACATTTACATATTATCTGCCTTTTGAAACTGAACACTGGGGCAGGTTCTGTGGGGATTGAGTTTGGGGGTGCTCTGGCTGGTTTGGGGTCTAGGCTCCCCAACAGATCCTGGCGCCATAGGTNTGCCTGGCTGGCTGGAGCAGCTGCCGCCGCTCTCCTGACCCACGGTCTCCTGCAGCACCCTGGACCTGCTGGACTGGAGCAGCCTCATCGACAGCAGGACTGAGCTCTCCAAGCACCTGGTGGTCCCTAACATGCAGGTGCACCATGCCCCTCACCACTGAGCCCCGTCTCAGGGGATGCCAGGCCGCAAGGGGCAGCATTCCCTGTTGCCTTAGCCTGCTGTCCTCCTGGGCCCCATGAGACCCCGCGGTGTAGGGGGAAGAAGACAGGCCCATCAGTGCCCTACAGAGGGACAGAGACCCACAAGGACAGGGGTGTCTGGGGAACCTTGTGCATGTCATCTGCCTTTGCTTGCTGGGCCACCCCAAACCTCACTGGCCTGACAGGGCAACACATTTTATTCCCTTTGAGGTCTGGGTGGCTCTCAGGTTTCCCTGCTGTTGTATTCAGAGGGTAGCAGGAGCAGGGTCAGTGTAGAGTGTCCCCACCCACGTGGCCAGCTGTTGGCCAGGGCTTCCTCACCACATGGCCTCTGGGTTCCCAGAGTGAGTGTCCCCAGGAGCCAGGCAGAAGATCTGTCACCCCTTCTAGCCTAGTCCCAGAAGTCCCACAGCATCACCTCTGCCCGATCCTGCTGGTTACACACAGTCATCAGGCCGGCCTGTGTTCTCGAGGAGGGATGAGACCCCACCTGCCCATGGGGGGCGGTGTCTAGGAATTTGAAGCCATGTGGAAACCATCTCCTAAGCTGGGATGTGAACAAGCAGCAGAAGCAACCATGGCCTTCCACGAACCTCCAGCCTAGGCCACTGAGGGCCCAGCCCCCACACTGAGACACTGAGGAGCCCTGCCCCCGGAGCACCTTGGACAGGGCTGGCGGGCAGGTGGGGTGAGCAGAGGGCCCAGGGCTGCGCAGGCCTGCAGAGCGTGTGCCCACCCCCACCATGTGCCAGACCGATGCCAACCTGCCCCACTCCCTGAAGGCCACCACTAGGGGGTGGTGCCTCTGTCCCCTGTCAGTTTCTGCTGAGAGCTGTCCCTGTCTTCCTGTAGCCCTGGTTCTTTCTCTGAGTCCATTCCCTGCTTGGGGCTGAGACTTTCCCAGTGGTCGGACGGGCCAAAGATAGCTTCCTTAGTTGTCTGGGGGCAAAAGGGAGAACCCTCAGGTTACTGGGGAGCCTGTGGGAGCAGACAGATGCCTTGGGAGTAGGTCTGACCTGAGGCAGTTGACTGGCTGGCTGGAAGGTTATGCCTCCAAGTGGCCTTGTCACTGGGTCACCAGCTGGCCTCAGAGCAGGGCACTGACCTTCATGCACAAACAGGGTGGAGGAGGGGCCCAGGTGAAGGGGTCTCGCTGGTCCTGGGGACCAGGCAACAGGTATTGGTAGGCTCTGGGCCAGAGTTGGGGGGCCACTGCCTTTGAGAGCGGTGTGGTCACGGCCTGACCGTGTACCGCCGCCCAGACAGGACAGCTGGAGTCTCTGCTCTCAGGGTTCACTGAGGAGGAGGAGCAGCAGATGACGAGGATGCTGCAGAGAATGGATGTCCTGGCGAAGGTCGAGGGCCCGGGATGTGCCCGGGGGCTGGGGGGCACCTGCCTCTCCTGAGACCCTGACAAACCCTCTCTCCCACCCCTGACCTCTAAGAAAGCCTCGGAGGTGGGGGTGCGGCTGATGGTAGACGCTGAGCAGACCTATTCCCAGCCGGCCATCAGCCGCCTGACGCTGGAAATGCAGCGCAAGTTCAACGTGGAGAAGCCTCTTGTTTTCCACACATACCAGTGCTACCTCAGGGTGAGGCCCGCCACCTCCCCACTAGGGGGGCCACTGGGGGAAAGGCGGTCCATCCCACGGGCCCCTGGTCCCACACAAGGGTGTTGAAAGGGCAGGAAGACGAGGAGGGAGCTTGTTTAAGGCCCACACGATGTGCTTTCACCCCCAGACATCAAAGCCTTCAGGAATGACCTTTTTCTCCCATCTCTCGGGTGGGTCCCTCTGAAAACCTGATGGAGGCTCTGGCCCTTCTTGGGAAGATGATGGGGCTCAAGTTGTACAGCATCTTCAGTGACTCCTCAGGGCGGAGGCCCCTCACCCAAATCGATAATGGGCCACCTCTGGGGGCGAGGGAGGTGTCTGGAGGCGGTGGGTAGGTAGGTGCTGAGGCTGTGGGGGCAGGGGGCTCTCCAGGCAGATGCCCACCCCCAAGTCCGCCTGAGGAGACTGCCATGTACCATGGCTGCTGGCACCTGGCTATCCTTTTGAAGGACTGTCTCCAGGCCAAACAGAAGCTACAGGTGGCCCTTCTGTCAACATTCTTTGAGGATAGGGGTCCAAGGGCCCCCCTCACCCACACCTGTCTCCCAGATCCTGAGCACCCATAGGGTACCAGGCACCTCGGCCAGCTGCTGCCACTGCCCTGGTGGCCCTGGCAGACTATGCCCCTGAGGCTCTTGGGCCCAGGAAGGCCCTAGGGGGTGCTGGCTGGAGAGGAGCTCACCTAGGTACTGACTTTTGACCATGACTCTGCAGGACGCCTATGACAGTGTCACCCTGGATATGGAACTAGCTTAACGTGAGGGCTGGTGTTTTCCGGTTCGCAGGCCCGTGCTCAATCCACTGAGTGAGGGGGGCTGGTGTTTTGGAGCCAAGCTGGTGCGGGGAGCATACATGGCCCAGGAGCGGGCCTGAGCCGCAGAGATTGGCTATGAGGACCCCATCAACCCCACCTACGAGGCCACCAACACCATGTACCACAGGTGTGCAGGACCTCCTTGGCTCCCAGGACCTCGGCCACCTGGGGAGGGGAGTAAGGAAGGATTGATGGAGATGTCCCTTCTTGGGGCTGTCGCTGAGCCCATGGACCCCCATCCAAAAGAGGAGCAGCCCTGGACGTCAGAAGCTTCTGGTAGGAGCAAGGCTTTTGCCCTGAGGCCTGAACTGATTATTTTTCTCTGCTTTTGCTTTACTTTTTCAAACACATTAAGGTGGCTCTTCAACATAGAAAAGTTGACTGGACCAAACTAAGCTGGCCTGAGTCCCAGCAGCTCCTGCTGGTGCCCGAGTGGCCCTGCCCACACTGCACTCACTTGGCTTCCGGGACCGCCCATTGTGGTGTCTGATGCAGTGTGGACTGGCCGACCTCGTGCCATTTCTCTCAGAGGCTGTGTGGACAGCTGTAAATTCAGAGACCGAAGTGCCTCCCCTCACCGCCTGGCAATTGCTGGTGTGGCCCACGTGGTGGCTGGTGCAGCGTGCTCACTCCTGTCCTTGCTTTTCTGAAAACGCTGGACCTGGGTCCCCCAGGTCAGCGGCAGACCATCACAGCTGTTGCTGGAAACAGAGCTGCTGGGTCAGGTAGCAAGCACCTGGCCAAATCGTTTTCACTGCCAGACAGAGGCGCTGTTCAGCACTGCCCTGGCACAGGGAGCCCACCCACCCTAAATTTCCTGGAAGACCCTTTCCTGAAGCTGAACCTGCATCTGTCATGGGTACACAGGGCACCGTGCCTCAGCTCCGTCCCTCTGAATGTGTAGTGCTGAGCTGCTCACCTTTTCTCTTACAAGGCACTGGGGAGGGACAGGTGCTCCTTGCCTCAGTCCTGTCGCCATGAGCACCTTTAGAACCGGAGGGCTCGCTGGACAACCCTGGGCCTTTGCCAATGTGGGGGACACTCCGGGCCCAGGCTCACGTGTCACCTGACCCACCCCCAGGTGCATCAATCATGTCTTCGAGGAGCTGAAGCACAACGCCAAAGCCAAAGTGATGGTGGCCTCCCACAGCAAGGACACAGTGTGCTTCACGTTGCGGAGGTAGGCGCCCCCTCCCCTGCTCCCACAGTGGTCCAGGTGCTCCCTGGTCAGGGCAGGGCTGGGGCGAGCAGCATGTACAGAGTGACCTGCTGGACACAGTGGGCACTGGGGGGACCTCTGCAGGGCAGGCTGGAGTGCCTCCCAGGCCCCCACCCTGCCAGGGCTGCCTGGGCATTGGCTCTACAGTAGAAAAGGGTATTTGCAGTTCATTTGGTTTTTGAAATTAAAACCTTACTGAAGTTTCAAATTCAAATAAGTTTATTAGGTGACTGAAACAGCTCATTAAATTGCAGCCAGACAGTGTGAAATGTTGGAATGCCTCAGGCCTCTGATGCTTGGTCTCTTTATGAACAATCCCCCACCCCCACCATGGAGCAAAACTGCCAGAATCCTTACAAGCCAAATACAGGAGTAAGGTGAAGCAAATCCTTTCATATTCCATGTTCTTCTATCTCATGCCCTAACCCAAGCAGCCCACACCAGAGCTTCTAGTTCCCCTGCTTCTCCCCATCCTCTGCCTTCCAGGGACTCAGGCCCAGCACCTGGTCTTGCAGGCCCTCATTTCTCCAGAGTAAAGTAGGGGTCCCCATCCCACAGTGGGAGCACCCCAAGCCCAGGACTTGCTGCTGAGTGGGGCCTCCCGAAGGGGAAGGTGCAGCCTGGAGAGCTGGCTGCTTGTTCTACACCCACCCAGTACCGTCTCTTTGCTCACAGTGCTGCTGCTTTTTCAGTGTGAAGTTGGAACTGAAAACCACCATTTCCAATGCATGGCAGGGGCAGCCATTGCCCTTGGGAACCTGGGCGCCAGGGCGCCCTCCTGAGTGCGGCTGCCAGGGTTGGGGGTCTGGCTGTGTGTGGTGGGGGCAGAGCAGAGTCCCAGCTGTCGTCTTCCCTGCACCCCTGGGGCCTTCTTAGGTCCTCATTTCCCACCTTGGACGCCCCAGTCTTGTTGCTGGATGTAGGGGGCCGGTTTTTGTGCACAGCAGGGATGAGTTCTGGCTTCAACTGTTAAAATGAAGACAATGCAGCTGCCAGTTTTAGAATGTGGCTTTCCTTTAGGATTAAGAATGGTATTCTGTGGTGGAACCTCAATCAAGGTTTGATCCCTCGGGCACCGGGGTCCTCCTCTGGGCAGCAGCATGCCCGGGAGGCCGGCGGGTGGAAGGTGCCGCCCCGTAAGCTTCAATTACGAAGGCAGTGGCATGCACTGTGGCCGGCGCTGGTGCCCACCTTTACAGCTGGGGTCACAGGCTTGTCTACTCGGAGGCCGGCTAGGCGGAGAACTAGGAAAGTTCTCAGTG
>NW_028072702.1:0-1247 GCF_014824575.4 Sturnira hondurensis | reverse complement strand
TAAATATATTTATATTTATGTATATAAATATATTTATTTATATGTATAAATATATATTTGTTTATATAAATATTTATATATATATCCCCATGCATAGTTCATTTATTCCTTTAGTCAGCAACTTACCAAGGCAATTTTGTGGTTTAGCATAAACTGGACTTTGGTTTTTATACCACAATTTTTGGAATTTTTACTTTTCTTTGGTAAGAGTTTCCCCCCATTGGTACTTGAATAAGTAGAATCACTTCTACTGTTATGCTTTCTTGTTTACCTCTCTTGTCAGGACTAGCACTATACTCCTTAGAAATACATTATTCATCAGTGGATTTTCTCGGTATAGCAAGTAGTGACAGTACAGAGAGTTTACCACCCACCCAGTGCAATGAAAAGTAACCATGGAGAAGACTAAAGTCATATATAAAAGGTAGTTTGCTATGATCATGACAGAACTTCATTTAAAAAATGCCACATTCAAAAATAAGCAGAAAATTACCATTTCCAATCAATCAAATTAAAATGCCAGCTCCTGTCTAGTGATTCCTGGTTTGGGGACCGCCTACCATTCTTTTGAAACACATGGGAGCATGGTTGTCAGGAAAATGTTATGCTTCTCCTTGAAATGCTAATTCTTGCTGCCACTTTATCATCCCAAGGAACTTTCTAATGGGATTTTTATTAAGATAGTGTCATTCTTTTTGGTATTTGGGAGATGATCTCTTCTGAAATGGGTAAAACTACAAATCACTCTCAAGCATTATAATACCTTGCTATGGGTCAGGCAATAATGCCTGTGGTCAATTAAATGCCAGAGAAAAGTCAGTAAGTGAGGTTATTTTTGATTCTGCATGTAGATTGAGTGCATATGGCTCAAAATAAATGAAATAAGCAATCCTTTCACATGACTGGTAATGTATAGAGAGTTTTTTAAACTACTCTTACCAGTTTATTATGAGGAACACAACTTAGACGCAACCAAATGGGAGAGGTGCAGAGGGCAGCATGTAGGAGCCTGGGGAGCAATGGAGCTTTCCTGCCCTTTCTGGGTCCACCATCCTCCCAAGAGCTTTGATGTGTTCACCAATCCAGAAGCTCCAGGAGATAAATATAGCACTTTTATGTTATTGTTGTAAAATTATCTTCAACTTATTAGTATTTTAACCACTTTTTAATCAGAATTAGTCACTAACTTCCATATAGCCACACTACACACAACTTCAACCTACATGCACCATCCTGTTAAAGGACAG
>NW_028072701.1:0-876 GCF_014824575.4 Sturnira hondurensis | reverse complement strand
AATGCTCCTACAATTAATTCTCCTCCTACAAATACACCCACTTCCGGTCGACGGCAGATTCGGCGAGCCATCCACGGATATCCACACAGCTCTCTTCGGCCCTCCCTGCAACTGCGAAGGAGGACACGTCCAGTCAGTCCCCACCCATTCCTTAACGGTCGACTGCGGCGGTAAGACAGCTTACCTACAGCACACTATCTCCACCATCTGCGGGGCCTCCAAACAGAAATGGGTTTGTACGACAAAACCCACTAATTACCTTACCCCTCCCCTCGACACATCAGGAACACACTCTTCAGGAACATGCCCGTCGGAATGCACAACCTTTCACAAAACGATGCATTCTGCTTGCTATTATAAATTATATAGATGTACCCGTAACAAAAAGGTTTACTTTACTGCTAGGCTTCAAAGCAATTCCCCACCCTTCTCCACCTTGTACACTCCTTTCGGATACCAATCGGCCACTTGTCCTGGCACGATTGGACAACCGGTATGCTGGCAACTAGATTCTCCCATTTCTAGGTCTGACGGAGGTGGGCCGCAGGATAGAAGGCGGGAACAGAAAGCCCACCTCCAAATTAAGAAACTCTTGGGCAACAGACATGATTCTGTTTTCCAAGAATCAGATCTTGACACCCTCGACAGTCAAACATTTGAAATTTTATCAGTTACCCATCAAGCACTTAATGAGTCCAATTCCAACCTGGCCGCCGATTGTTGGCTATGCATAAACCAGGGCACCTCTATGCCTCTGGCCATTCCTGCCAATCTATCCACCCTTAAGTCCTCCGTACGAGATTGCCCTCTTGGACTCCCCTTCAGCGTCCAACCTATGCTTTTTGAATCCTCCCAGTGTATTTATAGCCACCCGCG
>NW_028072700.1:0-516 GCF_014824575.4 Sturnira hondurensis | reverse complement strand
TTAAGTAAATATGACAGGAAGTAGATACAATCACCCATATCCTAAAGACAGGTTGGCACGGGAGTGGGGTTGTACCTACCCCTAAAAGTTAAACAAATGAGACAATTATCTCTGTGTGCAAATCCCTCCCCAATTTTCAGATAACTGGAGCTGCAAAGTGCATTTTCCTAAATGGGCAGAGGGCCTGGTTTTAGGGGCTCTTGCAGAATCATGACCCTGGGCGGGGGTTAGACAGCTAGTCTAGGAAGGTTATTGATGTTGTCTGTCTTCTGTGCATCAGAAAATCTCTCCAAAATTTCTGACGCTCCCTTCTAAGATCATTAGCTGAGTCTTCAGGTGTATTCAATATGTTCAACGTAAAAGAGAAAAGAGCCAAGTCAATGCCCTGTCCCACTATCTTTTCATATGCAAACCCTTCCAGTATACAACCACATTGCACGTTTTCCCACCCCAGCCACGGCCTGCCCCAGCATGAAGGATGGAGCCCGCACAGCCTGCTTGGCATTCAAAGCTTGC
>NW_028072699.1:0-519 GCF_014824575.4 Sturnira hondurensis | reverse complement strand
ATTTCCAGCTTTCAGTATCTGTAGCTGCTTCTTAGACTGTTTGCTTTCCCCCCGGAAGAAACCTTCCAGGATCCTGGCTGAGGAGTGCGGGGAGCCAGTGAGCTGACAGCCGTGCTGAGCAGGGAGAAGAGGCTGAGAGTCTCTGTGTTCAGCAACACTTAATCGAGCATCTTCCCAGCCTGGTGCTTCTGTTCTCTGCTGGGCCGAGAGTCCCGAGCCCATGAGCCCACCTCGCCCCTCAGTTTCATGACTCCTGGAAATAAATGTCCAGTCTTCTGCCACGATGTAACAGTCTTCTGCCACCATGTAACAGTGTTCTGCCACCATGTAACAGTGTTCTGCCACCATCTAACAGTGTTCTGCCACCGTGTAACGGTGTTCTGCCACGATGTAACAGTCTTCTGCCACCATGTAACAGTGTTCTGCCACCATGTAACAGTGTTCTGCTACCATGTAACAGTGTTCTGCCACCATGTAACAGTCTTCTGCCACCATGTAATGGTCTTCTGTCACCATGTA
>NW_028072698.1:0-2103 GCF_014824575.4 Sturnira hondurensis | reverse complement strand
CCTTCATCATGCAAGTTCTGTTTCAGAGCCAATAAAACCCACAAAAATAGTAGAAATATTTTTAGAATAACATGAGAAGCAAATGTCATTCAATGTGCGTAAGTACTTCACTGCATCCCAAAACTGCAAATTACAGATGCTTTCCAAGCACTCTGGAATCTTTTTTTTTAATATTTTTTATTTATTTATCTTTAGAGGGGCAGGGAAGGAGAGAGGAAGAGAACCATTAATGTATGGTTCCTTCTTGTGCATCCCCTGCTGGGAACTGGCCCCTGCCAGGAACTGGCCGGCAACCCAGGCATGTGCCCTGACTGGGAATCGAACCGTGATCATCTGGTTTGCAGGCCCACACTCAATCCACTGAGCTACACCAGCCAGGCCTCACTCTGAAATCTTTTTAAACACTGACTATATAGTGATATAAAGCAAGTCTCAACAAACTAAAAAAGGACTAAAATTTGTCTGTCTGTGTGTGTGTGTGTGTATTTCTTGCTCTCAGTGCCCCATTAATCAAGAAATCAGTAACAACAGATAACTAGAAAATACTTGTATTCACAAATTATGAAATACAGTTCTAAATAACCACCCAAAAATAAATCACAATTGGAATTAGAAAATAATTTACATGAAATGATGGTAAAAATACTGCATATCAAGGCCAGATCACTCAGGTTCCAAAGATAATCAAAGCCTCAAGATCGGTGGCTTTTACCCTGGCTGGTGTACCTCAGTGGATTGAACTCAGGCTGGGAACCAAAGGGTTGCCAGTTGATTCCCAGGCAGGGCACATGCCTGGGTTGTAGGCCAGGTCCCCCATGGACTCCACGTGAGAGGCAACCATTCATTCATGTTTCTTTCCCTCTCTTTCTCCCTCCCNAAATTTCCCAAAAAAAAAAAAAGATCACTGGTTTTCAACCTAAGATTGACTTTGCCCCCGAGGGGACATTTGGCACATTGTATGGAGGCCTTCAGGTTGGCATTAGGGGGGTTAAGGTCGAAGTTAATTTCATGCACTGAATACAGATAACAATTGCTAATGAGCACCTACAATGTGGAGAAAAATCCCCCAGTCTCAGCAATGAGAAACCCTACTCTCTATGGAGCAGGATGAAGAGTCCACTAGAATACAAACAGCATGTGACTTTGCACCCTAGATCTGAAATCACACCTTTCCTTGGACAGGCAGCCTGGAGGCTGAGAGTTAAAGAACAACAACAAAAATAAATAAAAATGCCAGCCATCTTGCAAAAACTGGAGGAATGTCCTTGGCTAGGAAGACACCTGCGAAAGCTCAGAAGCCAAAGAATATCCAACACCTTAAGAGATTGCACCACACTGTGATAAACCACAACACTGAGGGTCACTGTTACCTTGCATTGCCCATAAATCACTCTTCAATAATTGTTTCTTAAAATTCTTCACGCGCAAATGCAGCTGAGCAAAGAGGAAATACAAAGTCTAGATGAGAAGTCATGGAGATGAGTGGAGAAGCCCTAAGCAGCACAGCCAGAGAGGGAGTTTTCCCCAGGGCTGCCTCACTTCAGGGCCTCCTCACAGCCCTGATGCTACATAACTAAGAAGCAGCACTACTGAGCTGATACACAGTGTGCTGCTTCATGATTCACCGGTAACAACACTGAGCTCCTGAACAACCCTTCTGTACTCATAGCCATTCTGTATTAAAATTGAGGTATTTGCACTGAAGTTTCCTTCTTCACCACACCCCAACCTTGGGCTCCTGTTGATATTGATTTGGAGCCAACGACTATAAATTTATAGACATGCACATGGACCCCACACATAAACCCAGATGATTTCTCACCATCTTGCAGTGAAGCATCCTTGGGTGGCCTTCAGAAGGGAATGGAGTAAACACCAGAAGGTGAGTATTTCCCAAAGCCACACCCAAAGACACCCCAGATCCGACACGCATAGCCAAAGAGATTCAAACCCAGGACACAGACCTCAGAGACAGGACCCAGATCCATAACCAAGACTCCACAGCCAGACCCCAGAGTTGGAGCTGGACAAGGAACCCTAGTTGCCAGATACCAGACACAGAAGCTGAACCATACTAGTCAGGGTTTGTAATATGCTTAATTG
>NW_028072697.1:0-1235 GCF_014824575.4 Sturnira hondurensis | reverse complement strand
TATATATATCAGTATATATACATCAGTACATGAGCATCTAAGAGATGGATTTATTTTTAAAAATCATTACACAAAGGTGCAACATTTAGATAAAAAGTAAGGTTTGCATGCTTGATAGTCTCATCAGAAACCTAAAAGAAATTCCTTTCTTCTAAGGAATTAATTTAAAAATGATATATAGAAAATGTCAGCACGTTTAAGACCTAGTTGTAGTCAAAATAGTCAGTGTCATTTTATAACTCTATAGAACCATTTTTCTATTTCCTTCCTATTAAAACCACCAGGAGGTGGATTAATAAGGGGAAAAGAAGATATACCAATTATTGTGAAAAGAGATTAGTAAATTGGCTTTAAAATTACATCAGCATCAGCATCACCACAATCTCACACCAGACAATGAAACATTCTATCAGTATTGATATAACATATAGAAATAAACTAGTCAATCCAGCCCGACTACCAAATTTAGGAATGAATAGTAACAGGGAACGATGGCTTATGATTCAAGGTGAGGTGGTGAATAGGTTTAAGATTTTGGAGCACAGGCACAGATTCTGTGTTGTCTGTGCTGTGTCTTATTTCCTACCCCTCAAGTAACAAAGAGAAGTTAAGTTTTCATGTGAGATATTTTTGTGCAGTCTTCATTTTTCTGACCCACATTTTAAGCTTCAAGGTAGAAATCAAAGTGAGAGAGGGAGCTGAGAGACAGTCACACGAGGTGAAAGTTAACTGGAGTCTCTATTTTAGGTTCTGCCCCAGAGGGTAAGTGTTTTTAGTTTAGACTTGAAAAGCTTGGCTATACACCGTGGGGCTTGCAACATCATTGCTCCTCCTGCTATGACAAAAGTCTAGCTATCCCACCTGTAGCCTGTCCTCTACTGAAAAAACAGCTGGTCTCACTAGAGATTAGAAAAAAAAAAACAAAATCAGAGCTTCAACTAAATAAACCAAAGCCTTCTTTTGATTTCTGCCCTTTATTATTTTTTAAAAAGATGCTGAATATGTAACCAAAAGCAGGCCTGGCTGCCTGCTGCTATGAAAGCCAATACTCTTTGAGGCAGTTGCTGATGTAAAGGAAAGTGGTTTATTTTCCAGTGCCAAACACCTGGAAAATGGGGGACTCACGTGTGAAAGCCCATCTCCACGTCTCCGTGGAGGCAGAGGTTTTTGTAAGGAGGGAGAGGAGAACAGAACAAAGAGATTAAGAAAGGGCATGGAAAAGTTATCTGTGTGCA
>NW_028072696.1:0-764 GCF_014824575.4 Sturnira hondurensis | reverse complement strand
CGCCTCCCCGGTTCCCAAGTGGCCCGTGCCATCGCTGACGGGCTCCTACAGCCATGCGCGTCCCCCCCCGGGCCCCAGGTTTCCTGGACCTCGGGTAGCGCGCACCTCCCCGGCACCCGGGCGACCCGGGCCATCGCGGGCGAGGGCGCCTACAGCCGCGCGCATGCCCCGGTTTCCTGGACCGCGGGTAGTGCGCACCTCCCCGTCCCGAGGGGCCTCGGGGAACTGCCAGTCGCCCGTGCTTTTCCGGTGGGGTGGGGTCTGCGCCGACCCTCGGCTTGGGGAATTGAGAGTCGCCCAGGTGATCCCTGTGGCACAGGACCTGCACTGACTGGCGAATAAATTCGGGGAGTCCCTGGCTGCTGGCTGGGCCCCTGGAAGAGAGCCAGTCACCAGCTTCACCCCTACTCAGTCGGCGCAGACAGGGAAACACAGGGAGTCGGGCTGTTGCTGTTGGGTTTGGGAGAATTGTGAGTTGCCCTGTGTATTCAGCCACAACACAGGGAAAGGTCCACACCCAAGCCTACGAGAACAAGAAAGCCAGGCTGGGAGCCTACACCCTCATGTCAGACCAGGGCTGGGAAGCCTGGGAGAAAATCTGCTCTCAGCAGGGTGCGGGTGAGAGGCGCCAGTCTGGATCTTGGGGGATACTGGCAAGACCAGTTGAGTGTACCAAGGCGCGAGAAGAGCCACAATAACAGCCCCTCAGGATGCTGCAGTTAGTGAGACCAAACGGGTTGACTCGCTGGACACCAACCGGAGGA
>NW_028072695.1:0-2209 GCF_014824575.4 Sturnira hondurensis | reverse complement strand
TTGGACTTCTTCTTTGAACAGTTATAACCTCTTCCAGGTTCTCTCATTATGAGTAAAAAAAAATGTTTGACCTTTGTTTATTTTATATCTATATGAGAGTCATGATTTTGCTTTTAAAAAATTACCCTTGCCCTGGCTGGTATTGCTCAGGGGATTGAGCCCCAGACTGTGTCCGGAAAGGTCGCAGGTTCGGTTCCCAGTCAGAGCACATGCTTGGGTTGTGGGTCAGGTCCCCAGTTGGGGACGTGCAAGAAAGACAATGGATCACTGTTTCTCTCCCTTTCTTTCTCCCTCCCTTCCCCTCATTCTAAAAACATATAAGTAAAATCTTTCAAAAAATAAAATTACCTCTAACACTGTGTTATTATCACTGTCGATGCTGTTGTGAGTTCTATTGCTGCTCTGACTACTACTTCCACCGTGACTGGTATTTTGGGGACAGCGTTAGTGCCCAATTCCCAGGTATCGCTGGCCTAGAGAGAGCACTGAGACGCTCCTGAAAAGCTTGCACCACACGCTTCACCCGGCGAAGCAAAGCCGGAATTCCAAGGCTGCACAGGCGTCCGTCCCCTGCCCCTTCCCAACTCACAGGGTAGTCTGGCATTCGCTTCGTGTGTGGTAATCCTCGCCTGAAGATAGCAATTCAACTTGATACATGGGTCGCATTCCTTCTCCTGCCCACCCAGACAGTTGTGCCACCCCAGGATTTAAATTCCTAATTCCTTCCTCAGGTTGCTCTTCTCTCTGTTACTCTGACTTAACTCTTTAATTTTTAATATCCACCATGCCAGGTGTTTTACCCCTAATTTCGGCGATAACGAATAATCATTCTGTTGATGGCATTTCCCCTTGATTTTTATGAGATAAGCTGGTGGGTTCATTTTGCTTTCTCTACACAGAGTGTAGAGAGGAGACAACACCTGCAGGTTTGGTGCCTGCCTCTAGGGTATCTGTCCGCTCCTAGTCACTTTGCTTTCACTGAGTGACTGTGTCTTCATTGCACCCTCCTCCTCAAAATTAGTGCCGTGTCAGAATGTTCCGTCCCGAATGGGACTCGTTAAACCTTCACTGATATTTTCATATTCAGGTAATGCTAAAGAGCCTATTCACCAGCAAACTTTTTAAATTGAATCTGAACTATTATTTTGACTTCAGGGCAAAAAATAGCTTGGTGGTATATACAGTTCTGTCCAAAGTAGTTTTGATCAGCTGCTAAAATCAACATCACCATTTAAATTGATAGAATTTTTCAAGAGAAATGGTTTCAGACTCTTTTTTCCCAAAGTGTGTGCTAGCTTAAATATGGGTCAGTTGCTATAATTATATCTCTGTAATCTTTATTTGCTATTTATATGATATAATCCTATTTTTATCCCCTGATTACTTACAGTAACATACTGATAGAAAAACAGGTAGCTGATTATAACATTTTTCTTTGACTCCTGTTTTTAAAGATGTTCAGCATATTTCTTAAGGATATTTGTCATGTGTGGTCATAAAGAGCTAACCTCAAAAAATCAGTTCTGTAGGTCAGGAAATTTTAGTATCATACAGGTTCTCTGATGCTTCTTGGGCCCAGATTTAACTAGTTTTTTGTTTTTTAAAAATATTTTTAAAGATTTTATTTATTTATTTTTTAGAGGGGAAGGGAAGGAGAGAAGGAGAGAAACATCAATGTATGGTTGCCTCTCGTGAGTCCCCTGCTGGGAACTGGCCTGCAACCCAGGCATGTGCCCTGACTGCGAATCGAACCACGATCGTGTGGTTCACAGGCCCTCACTCAATCCACTGAGCTACACCAGCCAGGGTGGATTTAATTAGTTTTAATTGGCTTATATTAATAGCAAGTTGAGTTTATTTTTCTTATCAGGATCATAAGTTTCAAATTTTCCCTTTTATATATCTTATTTCTCCCTTTTTATATCATAATCGGGTGAATTAAATTTACTTTTTTGATAACTAACTTCTAAAAACATTTTTCTCATGTATACATTCACATACAGTGCCAATAGTTTCCACTGTGAGCACTGACTGGGACATGACACCATGTCATGTTGGTGCTTATGTTTGTTTCAGAATGGACGAATGTATTTTCTACTTTTCAGCTTTAAGAAATGATTTTTTAAAAAGATCTCTTGGCTCCTCCAGATGGCAAAAATTTTAATTCAAAGTTCAGCCCTCATATTTGTTTTATGTCTTTGGTAGTTAA
>NW_028072694.1:0-904 GCF_014824575.4 Sturnira hondurensis | reverse complement strand
GACCTGGAAGCAAAAATCTTCCTGTTCTGACTTCCCAACTTCAGAGCGCACCGGGAAACACAAGGAACCACATGATAACTTCCCAGTGGTGGAATCAAAAGACCAATTCTGAACAGCAGGTGAGAAGGGCACTGATGTCCTTTTTACTTCTTTGACTCAAATTGTAAGAGAAAATTTATTAAGTCACAGAGGTAGAAGAAATGAGCTCAGGAAACAAACTACAGAGGCAAAAGAAAGGCCCTTGGAGCTTAAGAGAGGAAGGTCAAGGTAAAACGTCTGGAGGTAGAGACTGGGGAGGGGTGGGGCACTACTTCCTGAGGGAGAGTGTTGGGTCCCTCTAGGACTTTTAATGGTGGAAATCTTGGAGGAGGTCCCAGGGGCTGAACAGAATATTCATCAGCTTTCCAGGGTGTTTTAGGGTCCTGGTCTACAGTGATTGGTCAGCACCAGGGGTGTCATGTAGCTGATGTGAGGTCAATGCAGCTGATCTGAGGTCAGCTGAAGTATGGCTTGTCTGGTTTTGCTGCTTTTCTGGGCCTGGGGCTGAAATACAACTGAGGCCTAGATGTTATCTGTAGGGAGGAAAGTTAGTGGGTCTAAACTGCATAACCAGCGATATCTTTGGGGAGGAAAGTCACCCTGCTGGGTAAAGTCCTTGTTTTCCCAGTTTTGCCCATTGCTGGGTACCTGGGGCTTCCTGCCCTGGTGACCCTCTGTACCTGGCCCTTTGCTCTGTTTGTGTCTGTCTAATTGCTTGCCACAGTTACACTTCCAAAGCAGAGCAATACAAATATGTAAATTATTGCAGTTTTAAAAGTGTGACAGCCAAATAATGGCTGTTTTAAGTAAAATTTTTTGAAACCAACTTGGTTTTGACCATTGCAGTTGAGTTTTCTCTTTCCAG
>NW_028072693.1:0-1040 GCF_014824575.4 Sturnira hondurensis | reverse complement strand
CCCCACCGGAAAAGCACGGGCGACTGGCAGTTCCCCGAGGCCCCTCGGGACGGAGAGGTGCGCACTACCCGAGGTCCAGGAAACCGGGGCGTGCGCGCGGCTGTAGGAGCCCTCGCCGCGATGGCGCGGGTCGCCCGGGTGCCGGGGAGGTGCTCGCTACCCGAGGTCCAGGAAACCTGGGGCCCCGGGGGGACGCGCGCGGCTGTAGGAGCCCGTCAGCGATGGCACGGGTCACTTGGGAACCAGGGAGGCGTGAGCGACTTGCAGCTGGTCAAGCTGAAGATCAATGCTTGACTCACAGTGTCTCCTAGTCTGCGCCAGCTGAGCAAGGATTCAGACGGTCTGCGCAGCCTCGCCACCTGCGAGCAGGGATGGAGCTGATCTGTGCCGGCTGAGTAGGGATGGAGCTCGAAACTGACCCACTTCTGGAGGCCCTGACAGCAGTCCGAGATTCCCTGGGACTGCTCGCAGGCAGGCACGGGCCCCTTGAAGCAGGGAGTGCTCTGGCAACTCTCAGTTCTCCCAAGTCAGCAACCTGACTCCACGAGTTATCGGAGCTTGCTTCCGAATGCTCACTCCTCTCTCTGCCACTACTGGAAGACCGATCTCTTATGGTGTTTTCCGATCTGCGCCCTGCCAGACAGGGGTGGTGCCGGTGACCAGTTCTCTCCCAGAGCCAGTGTTGCCCACCCTCAGCTCTCAGAGACCGGGGCGGCCAGCCCGGGCCCTGGCTTGGCCTGGCAGGGGGCCCCCCCCCGCCACCGCCTCTGTGCTGCTCCCTCGTACCTTGTTGATTTGTGGTCGTCTCCTCTCCTCAACTTCTGGTCATTCAGTGTCCGCCCAGTATGTCATTTCAACCTACATATTCAAGTTTTTTCTTATTTGTGAAAATTCCCTTTGAGATATATTATTAAATGTTTATTTTTTTTCTTTCAGTTGCTTGATTTACCTTTGTGTGGACACTTCATAGTTAATATACATTGTTTGCTTCCTAGACATTGGTTTGTTTCTAATCTTTAAAATTATTTGTTCATTTTTAT
>NW_028072692.1:0-677 GCF_014824575.4 Sturnira hondurensis | reverse complement strand
CCTGGCTGGAGTGCAGTGTGTTTTCAGGGTGCTGTGTTTGTCTTACAGCTGAGGGACTTTCACGGTGTGCTCCAGCTGGTGCTAGAGGAAGTCCCCGAGCCCATGAGGTGAGCAGGGACTGGACTCTGGACGAGAGGTGGGGGGGGGGGCTGCCTTCCCCGTGGGGACTCGAGGGGAGGCGTCAGGAAGGGGTGGAGGAGCCACCTGACCCCAGGAGGCATTGATACGCAGGCCTGGTACGGGCTCAGCATGCAGGGAACAGAGCCTGCCGGACTCACTGAGAGCTCAGGCGCCCTGCAACCCTGGAGCTGTTCCCCAGACTCATTGTTACCACCGGGACACCGGGCCAGCAGCCCCTGGGTGGTGAAAATTAAGGAAGGTTTTGCCTGGTGGTGGGCATTGCTACCAGCTCCTCCCGAAGCTGCGGCCAGGGTGGGTGTGCAGTCAGCACCCTGCCTCGACCCCCAGCCGGACACTGTACTGTGGTCCCAGTGGCAGTCACAGAGGTGGCCCGTCCCAGGCTTAGGCTGAGCTGCTTTCACAGCCACAAGTGTTCACTGTTGTTCCAGGGTTTCCACTGATGCGTGTGATCTCAGGGGGCTCGGACACTGTGGGTAGGGGAGCATTTTCTTTTCACAAGACCAAGGACACGGGACAAAAGCGAGGGCCATGCAGGG
>NW_028072691.1:0-865 GCF_014824575.4 Sturnira hondurensis | reverse complement strand
ACTTCGCCCGGTACCAACCTTGGCGAAAACAAAGTTGACTGCCAGCAGCTAGAAATAATCTTTTGCAAAAACGCATGGACAAAAAGAGAAATAAGGAGTGCTGAAGCGCACCCTGAACCCCACACGGGAACGCCTTCTCCATTTATGTCTTCACACAACACCCCCCAAACCTAAGACCTATTATCGCCTCCTTTTTGCTGCCTGGGAAATTGCGCCTTGGTCAGAGCGCAGTTCAGAGCCTTGGAAGTTCAGAGCCTTGGTCAGGCTTAGCCAGCTGGGGACAGGCATGCCCTGAAGGGGACAGGGTGGGCTGGCCTGGCAGCCAGCTTAGGTCCCAGACTGGGCTCAGGGCAGAATCTGGCTCACTTGGAGCGCTAAATGGAGTCTCCCTCTGGGACAGGGTGGTGGCCTTCCCTGGAGATCTTGCCCAGCCCGCAGGGAGCCAGGAAAGGAATGCCTAGCAGAGCCCAGTGCCTGGCCAGGGGTGGCTATCATCAGCCTAACCCTGATCGTTCTATTGTAGAGACGAACCAGAGGCACTGGCCGGTCCCGCGTCCCCACGAAAGGAGTGCAGGACAGCCATGCCTCTTGGAGAGCCCATTCACAGAAGCTGCCTTTTCCGGGGGGGGGGGGGCGTGGGGCCAGGGAGACAGAAGAGAAAGCACCTAGCCCGTGAGGCCGCATGTTTATCCTGGGATGAACGGACAGGTTGGCACACGGCGTCCGGCACACTTTGCAACATCCAAACAAGCAGGTTCATTGCAAACCCGCCCGCCCTTCCCTGAGACGTGCAAGTTTCTCACGGGACCTGGTGGGGGGGGGGCACGTTCGCAGGGTGGGGCAGAGATCTGCCCTCTTCGGTCCC
>NW_028072690.1:0-188088 GCF_014824575.4 Sturnira hondurensis | reverse complement strand
AGTGGAGGGAGCAGGTTGGGGGATTGCAGGGAGGTCAAGGAAAGGGGAAGGATACAGACAGAAATGCAGGGAGACGGGGCAGGGTGAAGGGGACAGGGGGAGCAGAGAGCTTTCCTGATTTGGTGTTGAGGACAATAGCAGGACAGGTGTGGGTGGCTTTAGGGTGCCAGCTGGGTGCTTGCTCTGAGTCCCAGGCCCTTTCCACATGGGTTTCAGCAGAGCTGCTCTGCTGCCCTGGTCTGTCCAAGGATGGTGTCAGAGTAGGACGGAGCAGAAACCACAGGAGAGATGCTGTTCATGGATGTGCACTGACAGGCTGTTGATTCCTCTACAGGTCTGTGAACTAAAGCCAGAGTGGCAGACAGGTAAGTGCTTGTCTTCAAAGGGCAGCATGGGAGTTGGGTGGGGGCTGGTTTGGGAAACAGAAAGTGCTGTTGTGAGAACAGCACTAGGGAGCTTTTCACAGTTGTTCTCATCCTCCACTTTCCCATCCACATTTTCTTATGTTCTGTGACAGGCCAGGTACTACACTTACTAAGAACCGTATATTTACTTACTTTCTCTGATTCTTTCCCAGAATGTCTCCCTTTTCTCTTTCTCTAGTATCCGCTTTTCTCCTCCTTTCATGGGAATTTTTGCCTTTTCATTCTGTTCATCCTATTTTCTTTCCACCTTGAACATCATCCTTTCCAAACGCATTTCCTGCTCCACACTTTTCCTTCTTTCTTGCTCATTGTCCAATCTGCCTTTTCCCTGCTGAGGTGCCCAAAGGGGCCACAGGAACCGTGGCCTCCATCACCTCTAATATCTGCCTTTTCTCCGAGCTCCCAGCCTGTCCTCCTCTCTGCGCCCTTCCCGTCCTCCTCACCCTCCCACCAGTTTCCTGTTCTCCATCCTTCCCATTTCCACATTCTCCCTTCCCTAAGTCCCTCTCTCTCCTTTCTCTAGCCCCTGACTTTTTGCCAGCTGCCTTCCTTGGTCCCCTCCCAGGATGGCATCTCCTCCTGGGGACCAAGGCCTGAGCACCCACCCAGAGGCCATGACATGAGCCTCCTGGTTTTCCTTCTCTAGTCTTAACTATGGCAGGGCCAGCAGAGGGGACAGGAACTCACCATTTCAATTTCTCCTCCTGTGCCCCCTTCCTACAAAAGTGGCTTCCCTAGAACAATCCTCTTCCTGTTGGCACTCAGGCTCCTCTCCTGGGCTGCACCACAAACCACCTTTCAGTGCTCTTCCATGCAGCCTCCCTCTGAGAGCCTCAGACCATTGCCTACACCCTCTAACTATGTCCAAGCAGGTCGCAGAGCCTCCCAGAAGAAAACCAGCCAGATGCAGGCTTTAACTCTTTTGTCCTCAGCCTCTGAGACATTTCCCACTCTCTCCTTCCCATGCAGGGGATCCTTCCATAACACTGAAGAGAAGTATGAGAACACTGGGAATACAGGTCAGTTCTACCACCATCACTACCCACTCTCCACCTTGGCCCTTCCTTCTTCCCCACACTCTCTCCCCACATCCATGCCCCTCAGCCTTTTCCTCTTTCCCCTGCTTCTCCCATCCCTCCCACGTGACCCTGGTCCTCAAATGGCAGATGACCTCACTGCTGAGCCCTCCACCCACTTCTCTACCCTGGCTGCTGTGCCATCTGACCCTGGCACATTTTGATTTTTTCCCTAGGACAACATGAAGACCCCAAGCTGGACCCAAAGGTGAGCAGCTCAGACTAAAGTCTGAAAGAATTAAAGGGAAGCTTGGAGAAAGTAGGGTGGAAATACAGAGGGGCTGTGGTATCAGCAGGGCTCCTGGGTGTGGGATCAGTGCTCTCAGACAGGGTCAGCTCCCCTCCACTTCCCGCCCCTTCTCTTTCTGTTCTCACCCAGGTGGATGGCATCCTCTATGCCTCCCTCGTCCTCACCAGCTCGACCTCACCACCAGCACCTCCCCGCCACCTGCCCAACAACCCCCAGGAAGAGACCCTATACTCTATGCTAAAGGCCTAAGGAGTGGGACTGAATGATGACCTCCTCAGAGTAAGCCACTCAGAGGGATCGCCACTCCCCATAATAGCCCCAGCCAGTCACAGATGACTCAGAAGTCGACAGGGGTCAAAGGCCACCAAGGACCTGAGAGAAACAGCCATCTGTTCCAGTTCCGTCTTCAACTTCTTGCCCACAAAAAAATAAAAGAACAGGAACTCACCATTTTGATTTCTCCTCCTGTGCCCCCTTCCTACAAAATCCTGTAGGATTTATCTAAATGCATCTAAGGAGAAAAATGATGTCATCTTCAACTTCTGTCCTTGCCAAAAATGAACTATAATAGTGCATACACAAGGTCCTCCTCTAGTACTTTTATTCAGTGATTGTAAGTCCCCAAATACTAGTAGACAGCCTGGAACCCAAGTCTGCCCCCCAGTCTAATCATTCTACTTCTCTTACAGTTATGAGGCATCATTTAAGCCTTTACATGCATCACCTCATTTAACTATAAACGACCCTATTTTAGTGGAGTGGTTAAAGTGGGAGCAGGCTGAGCAAGAAAGTAAATGGAAACTTATGAAAAAGGAATCAGCCAGGATACAAAAGGACAGCGGGGGCTCTGGGTGCAGATGCTGACCAGTTTTCAGGGAATGTGTCTTGAAGCAGAGATAGCTGGAACAATGGTCATTGTTTTCTCTGTGAATAAGTGCTGCCCCCTTCTGGGAGTGAGGAGGGAATGGTGCAGTGTGATTAGCTGCTGCTTGGGGGAATGGCAGAAAGCTTAAAAGGATTACTGAACATTAGAGATGGTGAACTATTAGTATCACAGATTCATACACACACTCATTGTTGTAGACTACAACCAGAGAGAAAAACCAATGGCCACAAATTCTTCACAGTTTCTTCTATCAAGAGGTGGAGGCTAATTTTCTTATCCCTGAATCCGGACTGGCCTTATGACTTGCTTTAACCAATAGAAGGTGATATAAGCGATACTGTGTGATTTCTGGACCTAGACCTCAAGTGCAGGTGGGCTTGCAGCTCCTCCCCAGCACCAGGAACCCCCCTGCCACCATGTGAACAAGCCTGAGCTAGATATTGGAGGCTGAGAAACAATGAGGAGAGAGGCCCGGCCATCCCACCAATTCCAGGTGATACACCCTGATGGGTGATGAGGCTGTCCTAGACTATTCACTTCCAGCCAAAGCATTCAGATGAACCACAGAATTGTAAGACATAATATATGTTTGTGGTCTTAAGCCACTAGTTTTTGGGGTGGTTTGTTGTACAGTAAAAGCTAACTCACTCATTCTTTAGATAGTTTTTAAAGCATATTCATAAGTATCTGGTTGTTTTCAGTCATTGCGCTTTTATCTCAGTTTTCATTTACTCCTTGATCCTTTTATTTTCTTTCCAATGGGAAAAATTTTTAAGTATTTTATTTATTTATTTTTAGACAGAAGGGAGGTAGAAAGAGAGGGGAACACCAATGTATGGTTGCCTCTCACATCCCCCCCACTGGGGACTTGGCCTTCAACCCAGGCATGTGCCCTGACTGGGAATTGAACCAGCAATCCTCAGGTTTGCAGGCTGGCACTCAGTCCACTGAGCTACAGCAGCCAGGGCCAGAGAAAAAATTTAATAGCTAAAAGTGTATGTTTACAGAGTGATCAATAAAAGACTTTTAAGCATAAAATTGTATCACATTAAGTACAGTTTTATGGGAAGTAAAACAGAAAAAATGAATTAAAGGCAAAAATTTAATACAGTTTCTGGTTATTAAAGAAGAGCTTTTGTTTGTTTCTGAAAGTGTATTCTTTTTCCGTTACCATTTAGTCCCCCAATACGTGCCCCTGACAATCCCCACACTGTTGTCCATGTCCATGAGCCCTGTTTCCTTTTTTCTCAGTCCCTGTTGTTAGGGTGGGCGGGGATAGGAGGAAGCTCTGGCTGGACTTTGCCAAGATGGACATCCTCACAGTAACCTGAGTCCAAGGAAGAGACCACCGATGCTGTATTGCTGCTTTGTTCAGAGGGCACCAATCCCCAGCTCCCACAGGGAGCCAACGAAAATAAAACCCCACAACATTCCCTGCTTGGGCGCAACTTCCCCAGCCTCACTCTGTAGATTGGGGAACCTCGCCCGGGTGCACAAACCCCAATAAAGCTCTTTATTGCCTACTTTATGGCTGATTGGCATTTCTTTCTCAGCGGAGCCTGAGAAAAACCTTTCACCTGTACCCTCTCACCTCCCCCCGCTTAGCTGTCATCCTACTCTCTTATGAATCTGACTTTGTTAGTTCAGTTTGCTCATTAGATTCCACATAGGAAATCCTTTTTTAAAAAAAGATTTTATTTATCTTTAGAGGGGAAGGGAAGGAGAGAGGGAGAGAAATAATCAATGTATGGTTGCCTCTCGTAAGTCCCCTACTGGGAACTGGCCTGCAACTCAGGCATGTACCCTGACTGGGAGTCGAACTGCGATCCTCTGGTTTGCAGGCCCCCGCTCAATCCACTGAGCTATACCACCCAGGGTAAATCCTTGATCCTTTTAGAATGTAAACTCAGGGAAAAAAATCTCTCCAAACAAGCTTGTATGTTTCCTATTACTACAAAAGGAAAATCACAAAACCCATTGTGTGTATGTGTGTGTTACCAGGAAGTTTACAGCCAAAATGTATTAGTGTTCAGTTTCAGGAACTATGCTGATAAAATTCTCAACTTCCTCATAAAATTATCTTTGCCTTCTACTTGGCAAAGACTATCTTTTAATCTTTATTTTAATTATGCTATATTACTATATACATATCTATTGTAGCCACTTGGAATCCTTTCTGAAAATAGGCATAGTTAAAAATATGAATAGTCTCCTACCTAAACTCAACCTTCTAGCCCTTTACCATGTCTTGTGTTTCTCTAGGAATGTGACCTACAAAGCTCTCCTTCAGGGCCTTTCTCTGATTTATAGCCAGATGGCAGCCAAGATAAGAAGCAGCTTGGGTGAGGGCATCTGGGATGTTTGGGAGTGAAGGTTAGCTAACCGAGAGGGTTGTGTCTAAAACTGGGTTTAGCTTCTCTCTAGAGTAGTAAAGGGATGGGCAATGGAGTCTGGAAGCCTTCATTCACATGCTTGCCCTGACATTTACCAGCTCACTGTACTGAATTCCCCCATCTACTTTAAGAGGATGGTTATAGTACATGCACATGGTACAGAGTAAACACCCAAAAGAAATGTTAGCTTGTCTGTGCTCGTGTGGCTCAGTGGGTTGAATGCTGCCCTGCAAACCCAAAGGTCACTGGTTTGATTCCCGGGCAGGACACGTGCCTGAATTACGGGACAGGTGCCCAGTCTGGGGCATGCAAGAAGCGACCAATTGATGTTTCTCTCACACATGGATGTTTCTCTCCATCTCTTTCTCCTTCCCTTCCCCTTTCTCTAAAAATAAATAAAGTCTTTTTTTTAAATGTTAGCTTTTTACTAGTTAGCCTGCTATATTTTTCTCCTTCCCCATAAACCTGGCCACTTAACCTCCACACTACCCTGAGGTCTCAGCCCCCAAATCCTCTGGCTTCTACCAATGAGATATGGATCACTATCTATCCTGCTCTGGCTGTTTCTTCACACTGTTGATATATCCTGGGCTGCCTGGCTGGCCACAATGTCCACATGATGAAGGACTCCATGTTATGGCAGTGATGGGACTGTCCGTGTGACACTGTGCCTGTGAGTAGCCATGACAGGATGGCAGGACACTTGGAGCCTCATGAAGAAAAAGGTGAACAGGGAGGGCTTTGAGAGACACCCCTTTGTTTGCATAAATGGACAGGATGCTGGAACTCCTCACACAGTGGGCAGGAATAGACACTTAAAACCTGGACAAGGAGTCAGAACCAGGCAACAGGTAACAGACACTCAGGTAAATCAGAATAATAGCATGTATTTATTTCATGGCATTTATAGACAAAATAGTGAGCTCTGGAGCATTCAGAGAAGTATCTTGCAGAGTTTCTGCTCTCAAGGAGAACCATGGAGAGAGGGCATTTCCAGAAAAAAAAATGACCAACAACCAGGCATTACCTAATATTATGCCAGGCATTATCTATATTATGCTGTGATTAATATAGAAACTGCATTACAAGAGTTTAAACTAGGGTTGGAAAAATCAGGGAGGGTTTTCTGTACATGAGCTCAGCTGGCCTGGATGGTGGAGAAGAGAAGGCAGACAGCAGGGAGACAACAGGAAGAAAGGCCTGCAGGAGAAAAGGAGGCTTCGGACTTGTCTGGAAGGAAGCAGGCAGTCCAGCCAAACTGGAGCAGACTTTGACTTGAAAAGGACCAGGAGAGAAAGTTTGGGTTATTCTGCAAGTAATGTGGAGCCATTGAATATTTTGTAAGTAGAGGAATCTACTCATACAGTTCACGTTTTCCAGAGACTTTTCACCAAAAAAGAACCTTGAAAGAAACATCTAAGAGCGCACCCTGGGCCCAGCCTCCTAATATCTTGAGCCTCTGCTTTGCCTGTTACCAGCCCTCTTTCTGCACTGTCCTCACTGCCTCTGAGGGATCATTTCCGCCAGTGCTTATATCCATCCTTTCAGGACTCCTCTTGCTGCAGGCAACTGAAAACACAGTCAAAGCAGTTTAGGCAGGAAAGGAGTTGATTAGCCAGTCCAGGTGACTGATGAGTTAGGCGGTGGGTCTTTCAGGCTCAAACTTGTCGGCAGGCCCCACTGGTGTGGCTCATTTCATTAGGTGCTGTTCTGTAAAATGAAAGGGAGTCAAACCTGTGACCTGCGCAGGTTTGACTCCTTTTGACTCCTGTGCCTGTGGGTTTGGTCTGGCTTTGGTCCCAAAGATGATGTTTCCTCCCACCTTCCCTTCCCCTCTCTAAAAATAACTAAAATCTTAAAAAAAAAAAAAAAAGGCCAACTTTTCATCGGGTCTGTTTCTCTTAACTGCTAATTTTGCTCCTTTTTAGTTTCATTCTCAGGTTTCATTTGGTGGCCCCAGCAGCAGCTGGTGGTCCTAAACAAGGTGGCAAGATGATCCATTCTCCCATGTCAGTCTTGGAGGAAAAAAGCAGACTCTTTTCCACCAGCTCTAGCAAAAACCCTAAAATTACCAAGACTGGACCAGTTTAGGTGTCTTATTAATCCTGGAGACAACACATCTCCAAAGAGATGTGTTGCCCTGAATGACCAGGCCTGATTAATGCAGAATGCCTATGTTCTGGAAAGTAAGTCAGGACTGGAATCACATTTTGTTCAAGGTAGGAGTGCATAGCTCTAAACAACCCGACGTATCCTCTCCTGTCCTCCTTACTGCCTTGATGCCAGTGGATCTACCTACGTGCCACATACCAGACAAGGCCCCTGATGGTTATGGAGACCCCTTGGGGACATCGTGCTACACTGGCAGGCCCACAGCTGCCCCTGCACACTCTTCACACACCAGTAGCCTCTACATTCTGAGGTCTGGGACTGGCAGGGGCCTCCCCAGACACGCTGTGATCATGCTGGTGCCCACTTTACCACCTTCCCTGTGTCCATCTTCATCTGATGGCTGGCAGGGACCTTGACAGCTGTGGTTGCACTCTTGTGTTCTTCATGTTAGTCAGCACTGCTCTAAGTCTGTGAGTGGCAGACTGGTTCTCTCTCCAAGTGAACCGGCTCCTCTGAGTTGCCTGTGAGGACCTTTGTGTGGCCTTTATGGACACCTGGGAAATGATCTCCAGCCTACCCCTGCCCAATAGCATCCTTTTAATCTGCTGTCTCAGTACCTGGAATTCTCCTCTCCCAGATCCTTATACAGCCACCTTTCTCCTCATTCAATTCTGATTAAACATTATCTCCCTGACCACCCTCCCACCCCAGCACCCTATCCCCTTCTCAGCCTACTTTTTTCTTGTATCACTAACCACCATCTGTAATTATTTGGTTTACTACTATTACTGTGGTTGTTCACTCCTCTGCCTCAATAGAATGTAGTATCCACGAGGGACAGGGAGTTTAACTTGTTCACAGTTGTAGCCCAGTAACCTAGAGCAAGCAGTGCTTGACACACTGCAGGAGTTAAAGTATGTACTGGATGAATTAATGAATGAATAATGTCAGGTGACTATGGTGTTACTTCTACTCCCTGCACCTTCTCTTAACAACCTGCATTCCATGAGAAATAGGCAATTGGCCAAAAAGTGTCCTTCTCTGCTTTTGCTGATTACATCTGCATGACTGCCACTATTAATGCTTCACATTTACATTACAGCAGTATGACTTTCAATGTAGTTTCCTACTTTTATTTGGGACAACTCTCTCAAGAACATTCTCCCATTTTATTAATGAAGCCCCCAGAGGTAGCACACATTTTGATCCAGTCCATGGTCCTAGTTTGCGAAAAGCAGTGATATTGGTGAGCGCACCCTATCCTTGCTGGTAAACCAGCCTCCTGGCTCTGGCTGACTGGTCCTCCGTATCCTAGACGTGAGTTCCTTGGCTGGGGAGTTGGAGGGCCCAGTCTCTCCCAGGGCTTATCCGTGCATTGTGGGATCCTCGTTTCCAACCATGGGACCCTGCCGGCTGTTCCCTGGACCCTTTGCTTCTGGGTTCCAGGCTTCTCTGACCACCTTGAAGGGGGCTCCGTGACCAGGCACGACCACGTCGGCAGTGCCTAGGACCCTCTTCCGACTCCGCTCCTGGGCTACTGGGTCTTCACTCATGGCCTGCCACGAGTCCTCGTCCCCATCGCGTTCAAACACATCGCCCACCACCGCTACGGTGCCCAGAGTCGTGCCCGCCACTACCACGCTCACGTCCCGCTGGCCCCCATGGCCTGGTGTAGCCCACACCTCGAGTCCTGGCCCCAGCTGCAGGGGCTGCTCCTCACCCAGACCGTGGGGGAGGTAGCGCCCCCCGGGAAGGCAGAAGTCATGCGAGACCAACAGAGCTGCCCCTGGAAAAAGCCCCAGGTTTCCGATGTGATCCGAGTGTCCATGGGTCCCCACCACCAAAGTCACGTCTGCGGGGGCCACGCCTTGCCCTGCCAGGGCCCCGAGGAGCGCCTCCCGAGACCAGGGGCCTCCAGTGTCCACGAGGATGGGGCCACGGGCTGCCTCCTCCAGCATGGTCTTCGCCTTGCCGCCCTCGGGCGGGGGCTCTCGGTGGCTGGCCTGGCCCCAGGCCTGGGGCAGAACGAGGGTCACAGAGCCATCGGCGCACACAGCGTCACCAACCCCCTCGGGTTCTGCGTAGCCCTGCAGTAGAACCACCACGGAGTAGGGGTCGCCAGGCACCCGCAGCGGGGGATTCCCACGCAGCCGCTCTGTTCTCACTAGACCGCTCATGACCGGAAAGGAACGAGCTGGGGAAAGAAAGTGGGGCTGTGCAACACCATCCAGTCCCTCGGGGTTTCCCCCACACACGACCGCCACCAAGTGGCATCTCCAAGGATCGGTTCTTTCCCAGGCCCTCGCACTCTTAAAGTGCTATCGCCTTCAAACCCCTTCCGAAGATGGTACCACCCAACCTTTTTTCCCACCTGACACCGCACGGCCTTCAACGTCTTCGGCCCCTGCCTTGCTCCTCTTGCATGGTAGGTCCACACTCATCACCCCCCCCCCCCAAAAGATGTTTTAGTTCCCTCACTACAACTGAAGCCACTACCTCGGACCCAATTTTACACCTCTTAGATCTTACTTCATTCTAAGAACGGAAATCGGAAAAGCGCGGAGAGATTTTGGCCTTTCCGAGCTACCGTAAACCCCCAGTACGGTGGCCGAGATGACAACACAGTGAACCTTAATCCTAGCGGACTTTCTGACTTACGTGGATAGGGGCAACAAAGATCTAAGCCTAAAAATTGTGGTCAGCCCAAGTATCCCTTGGTGCTACATTTGTAATGGTGCTACATTACAAAGCACCATTATCTCCTAACAGGACAGAGGCCAACATCCTCATTCTCTGGGAGGGGCGCTGCCACATCAGCTAGCTATAACGAGTGCACGGCAATTATTTGAAACTTCAGACTCAGGTTTGTTTGTTTTTTGTTTTTTTTTTTAGTTTACTAGCGCTATAGAAAATTTGGCACCTGTGACTATGTGGTAGGCTCTTGGTGAAATTAATAATAAGTAGACCAAGTATCTACCCCACCTAACATCAGTGTTACCCAATCCCCATCCTTGGTCACAGTTTGTTAGCATGTAGCCTCCTGGACGCAGGCGGTGCATATAGTTCGTAGATGATGCCCTTTTGGCTTCCTCCTTGTAAGGGTCTAAAAAAGGCAAAGTGACCTTCCCAAGGCCCACAGCTCCTATACCATTGTTGACCTCTGGGTGGGTTGGGAGTAGTAGAGATATTTAAAGGGAAAAGCCTTCAACACTGTCTCCACACACACCTACAATTAAGGGGCTAGAAGGCAGGAAGGGGGCTCATGTGTTGGGATAAGGCGTCTGCCTACTGTTCACACCTCTCTCCCCATAGCCCAATCATGCTGTACCATCTGGATCCTGGCTGAGACCAGATGGGAGAGAACAATTATAAGCTCTGGGGTGGGTCACACACACACCCTTAAAGCTGTAGAGCAGGGAGAGCTCAGACTTCAGAGTGTTCTTCTTCATGACCCCTGTCCTTTGTGGACACTCAAAAGCGAGGGTCAAAGATCCTCTGGGTCATGCTTGGGATGGCCTGGTACGTTAGTCATCTCTTCTTCCTTTTCCTTCTCTTCCTCCTCTTGCTCTTGCTCCTTCTCCCCTCCTGTCTTTTCTTGCCCATCTGTGATCTTCTCATTTCCAGTCCAAGTTTCCTGTAAACATGCTAGGTTGGGTGATAGAAAACAATTTAGACATTGGTCCTGTGGGTAGGGGATGTTGTGGCCTGGTAGGAAAGGGCCCAGCTCCCACACTTACCAGTTTCAGCAGCTGGGAGCACATGACCTTCACAGAGAAAACGCTGTAGGGGCTGCTCCTGATGGTGGAAGTACCAGTCTCCCACAACATCTTCAAACTCCTCCAGCATTGTCTCACACTGGTCAAGTGGAAGGGTCAGAAGGATATCTGCTCTGCTAGGCTTTGGAAACCCTCCTCTTTGCTCTTTACTCCCTGTCTCCTGAGCCCACCTTGGAGAAGCACGTAGCCAGGAAGTTAAACTTGGCCTACTAGATGTGCGATCCTTACTCATTCAACAAACATTTGTTAGCACCTACTCTACAGAGTAGGTTATTAAACTCTGAGTCTCAGCTTCTGGACTATAAGATGGGAAATGGTAATCAGGTTGTTGTGAGTGTAGAATGAGGCAGCAGCTAAAATGTGTGTGGCCCTGAATTTGCCCATCGTAGGTACTCAATAAATGGTAGTGTATATTATTAGCTTCCATTATTACTTCTTGATATGCTCCTGTGTGCACCTCAGTCAATGAGTCCTCATTCTGCCCCCTTCTCCCTGCTCAGAGCTACACTTCCCTAAGATCTAGCCCCCTTTTGAGTTCCCTTCTCACCTCCCTGGGCCGTACCATCTCCTACCTGCTTCTTGAGGAATGTGACCTCCACACTGGGCTCGTCCCACAGTTCCAGAGGGATCCCCAGATCCACCTTCACCCCCTTCTGCACCAGGCCTTTCAGCGTTGCCATGGTCTCACTCTGCCCCTGAGAGATGGGAATTTGGGATCAGCCCAGTCCACAACCCACTTCCTCTTTCCCGTTTCTGCCATATCAATTTTGTCAGCTACTAGAGACTGCGAGAGTGAGTTTCATGAGGGTGAGATGAAGGAATCTAAAGATGAGGAGAGGACACTCTAGAGCTGAGGAAGATAGGCCCCAGAGGATACAGGTCTGAGAAGTGGAATCCTGCCCTGGGGAAGAGTCTGACCTTGGCATATCTCAGTGAGCCCTTGCGTTCAGCATGAACACTGTAATCCAGGATCTGTTCACATAAATTCTCCAGGGCCTCTTCTAGTCTTGTCTCTCTGTGGGAAAAGGGGAAACAAAGACTCCCTGAATACTGTTTGAGCTCTCAGGGCTCATTTGGGGGCTGGAACATGGAGGATCACAAAGAAGGACTCACGAAACGCTATAAGGGACGTTTCTCTTCCTCTTGCCTGTGTCCAGCACCTGTCCCAGTTCCAGCACCTCTCGAGATCGGCTAGTACGACTCAGCACTTCCTGTAGCTCTAGGCTCAGCAGCTTACACACTAGATATGCAAGGGGATGTGAGAGATAAACATGCCAGCAACTCATTCAGCACATGAACAAAGGCAGCAGAGCATGGTGGTTACAAGTGCAGACTCTGGAGCCAGCCTGGTAGGTTTGCAGTCCTGACTCAGCCACTTAGTAGCTGTGTAACAATCCTGCTGTGCCTTGATTTCTTCACCTATAAAATGGAGATGATAATAGTACCTCCTTACAGGGGTGTAGTAAGGATTAAACTAATCAGTCTACATAAAAGCCTTAGTTAGTATAGTGCCTGCACAGAGTAAGCACCACATAAGTCTTTGCTGTTGTTCTGAAATTATTTGTTGAGCTCCTTCTGGATGAACAATGGCAATACAGAAAGCATTGAGACCCACCATCCCTATCCATGGGCCATTGCCAATGTAGTTGGGGACAGATAAAAAGATGGCAATATGGTATGACAGATCCTACACTAGAGGTTTAAGTCAAAGAGACAATCTCATTAGGAAATGCAAGATTTACTCAATGGTTACATATTGACTTCCTGCTAGCCTGAGATTTCCTTAAGGGTGACCACTGTATCTGTTTGACCAGTCTTTCCAGCACCTAGTATGTGATATGGCACATGATGGGTCCCAAGAAAGGGAGTGGCCTATACAGATGTGTCAAGTGAATTAAACACAGGGGCAAGTGACAAAAATGCCTAAAATGTGCCAAACACTATGCTAAGACCTGGGAGACACAGGCACTCTCTTTCCCTCCAAAGGCTTACAAGACAGTGGGAGGTGACAGATAAGAAAGACTTCCAAAGGAGCTAACAGTGAAACTGGATCTTGAAATACCACATGCAGAAGAGAAAGGGTAATTCCAGGCAAGGGAAAAAAAACAACGTGCAAAGGCACAGAGATGCAAGAGGATAAGACAGGCTTGCTGACCACGGAGAAAGAAGTTCAGTGTGATTCAAGCATGGGCACTTTAGGAATGGGAGTTAGGTTATGGAAAGGTAAAGGGTGCATAAATCAAAGATACATTTGCTCTGCCCTAAAAAAACTGTTGGCTGTATTCTGATTACTGCAGGAGACCTGCACAGATGTTAAAGTAAGGACTGGCAAGATTCATTATTGTTTAGAAAAACTGACAAAGGTGTAGGGAGAACCGTGAGGGCACAAGTGAAAGGAAGAGAAATTAGGACCAAGTCTTGAGGAATAGTGATACTGAAATTCAGGTTAAGAGAAAAAGAATCCAAGGAAGAAATTAAAGTCAGGAAGGCAACAAACTAGGGAACCAGAGCACTCAACGGCCACCTTTTACGTGCCCTCTCCCAGCTGGGCCCCGCACATAATAATGCAGCCACAGAAGATGCCTCTTGCTGTAAAATCCATACCGTACACACCCTTTGAAAAACCTGTGTGGCCTACTCTTTCATTTATGAGCTTCAAAATCTGATTTACTCATCCCTGAACCCCCTCAGAAGGGCGCAAGACCTGTAATTTAGGAGTGTCTCTGCCGAGGTGGGGCAAAGGATGTCCACAAGGTATGAGCCTCACACACCGCTCCTGCAGGATCTCCAGATTTAGGTCTAGTGACACGGGGAAAACACACACTGAAGATGCTCAGTACAGTGGGTGGTCCCGTGCATAACCCCTGAACTACAATTCCCACAAACCGCTGGAGCCGCAGCCAGCCTGAAAAAGCGGGCTCTCTCAGGTTGTCTCGTGGGAATTGTAGTGCCATAGTTTGGGATAACACTATAGGGTCCCTCCCTTCATCCCATTCGGTTTCCCTCAGGTCTTCAAGGAGATCTGAGTAATCCACCCATCATGATCAGTTTGGTCCGGCCCAGACAAAGGAGGTAGAGCAGAAGGATGTTAACAGGGGCATCCTATTACCTTCGCATTTGCTGGGCAAGCGTTCTGTGTCATCGTCCTCCTTCGGCGTCCCAGGGGAAGCTGGGACGTACACAGTCAAAAAGGAAAGCAACATTCCCAACCGCACAGGTCCCATGACAAGGTGCAGTCCACAACCAACCAAACCTCGCCTTCAAACCAACTTCGGGAAGGCAGCGGGCCCCTTTAATTTCGAGCGGGTAGGCGGCAACTTTAACCTGGCACGGGAGGCGCACGCGCAGTGCCGGCCCAAAAGGGCGTGGGGCCGCCTTGAGCTCAGGCCTTTCCCCGCCTTGGTTTTGTGGCGCCTCTCGAAGGTCCTGGTCGTCGGGTAGTGAAGGAATAAACAGAAGTATTGCAACAAAAGTGTTTTCTCCTTACATATATATTGAAACAGTGTTTTTATGTCGTTTGAGGCCGTGAGTCTAGAGGACTTATTCCGGCTCGGAGAAGGAGTAGTGGTCGCTCCCAGTCTCTGCCAGGACCTGCTCCTGGGAGGGGCGGGGCCAACATGGCGCCGAGCGCCGGGTGAGCGGCGCTTTGGCGGCGGTGAGAGTTTCTTTCTGCGCGGGGTGCTTCGCTAGCAGGGGAGGGTCGAGTGGTACACGGACTAGATCCCATGATGGGCTTGTGTGGGGACCTGGAGGAGGACGGTTGGTTGTATGTCCGTACGCGTGGGAACTCTGTGTCTGCATTGGAGGGATGTTGGGGGATGAAGTGGGCTCTCTGCTCTTTTCGCTCTGGTCTCATTACCCCGGGACCTTCCACCCATTAACCTGTCGGGGGACTACACACGTCTAGCTCAAGTTAATCTTTCTCTGCGAAGCCTTTTTGCCGACTCCACTGACCTGAGGGGCTGTTTTCTGGCAGAGGGTACCGCAGGGTGTTGAAGGATTAGTAGGAGTTCGCCAGGACCCTGGGACACCACTGCTTGTATACCCGGCTCCAGGCACAGAGTATGTGTTGAATAAATGTGTTCCCTACAACTAAGACTTACGAAACAGGGGGAGGAGAGCTGGGATGGTTTGAGAACCAAATTCTTTCTCGCCCATCTTTTCACCCCTCCAGCACGACCCCACCTGCCCCAACCTACACCCCAGAGTCAATCCTAAACACTTTTGACATTAGTCTTCCTAATGCCAGCATTAGGCGAGCCACTTTCCTGTGTCCACAGAGTAGATTCCAAGCTTGGACCTGCTCTTGTCCATCTTGATACTTGTGGTATGGAGTATGTATTGAGCATCTACATTTCTAAGCCTCAGTTCATTCATTTATTCAACAGATATGTATTGAGTATCTACCGTGTCTCAGGCAACAGTCTAGTCTTTGAATATATCAGTGAACATAACTGACAAAGATCTCTGTCAACACGGTGCAGGGCAAGGAGGTGTGGTGATAAATGATAAGAAATGGTTATATGTTAGATGTTAAAAGCAATGGAGGAGGAGGAGTGAGGATGGAGTGTGATATTAAATAGGATGGTAGGAATAGGCAGATAGGCTGACATCTGGGGAAAAGCATTCCAAGCAGAAGGAACAGCAAAGGCCATAAAGCAAGAGCATGCCTGTAGGGTTTGAACAGCAAGGAGGACAATGGGGCTGGATCAAGCTGGAAGAATGAAGCAAAGGAGATCAGAGATGTAATGCAGAGGGTCTTGTAGACTATAACAAGAATTTTAGTTGATTGCAAATGGGGAGCCATTATGGGGTTCAAGCCGAGAAATGACCCAATTTGATTTATAATTGGACAGAATCACTCTGGTTGCTCTGTTGGGAATGGATGTAAAGAGCAAAGTTGAAAGCAGGAAGAGCTTGTCAGGGGGCTATTGAAGTTATCTGGGGGACAGATGATGGGGACCTGCAATGAGAACGGAGGAATCAAGTTGGATCACCTAGTGGATTTGATGTGAGGGCTCACATAAAGAATGAACTCCTGGATGGAGGATGTCCCTATGAAGACAAAACAGAGGCTGGAGCAGGAGAGGGAGCAAGAGATCAGGGGTTCAGTTTTAGTGGAGTTTTAGGTAAACAGTTTGATACACAAACCTGAAGCTAAGAAGAGTACTCTGGGTTGGGGATATAAATTTGGCTATCATCAGCCTACAAGCAATATTGAAAACAGGTCACCAAGTGAATACGTATAGCTAGAGAAGAAAACTAAGAATGAGCCCCGGACATCCAGCATTAAGCAGGTGAAAAGAAGAGGGAGAATCAGTAACGGAAACTGAGAGGTAATGGCCATTGAGGTAGGTGGAAAACCAGAAGTTGGTGCTACGGTGGAGAGAAAGTTTTCAGAAGGTAGTAGTCAGCTATGCTATATGCTGCTTTGAGGTTAAAGAAGATGACAGAATGGGCCTTGGATTTGGCAGTGTGACTTTGATGAGAGGTTTCAGGGACATAGTGGGATTAAAAGCCTGATTGGAATAGGTTCCAGAGAGGAGAAGAAAAGAATTAGAAACAGGTTTAAGAAAACTTTTTTAGGCTCTGGCTGGTGTAGCTCAGTGGATTGAGTGCAGGCTGCAAACCAAAGAGTCACTGGTTTGATTCCCAGTCAGGGCACGTGCACGGGTTGCAGGCCAGCTCCTCATTGTGGAGCATGTGAGAGGCAACCACACATTGATGTTTCTCTCCCTCCCTTCCCCCTCTCTAAAAATAAATAAATAAAACCTTAAAAAAAACTTTTTCAGGGAGTTTCATTGCAAGGAGGAGCCAAAAATGGGGTGTCATGTGGAGAAAGTGAAAAGATTTCTTTAAATGTATGATTTGATGAAATACATATAAAACTTACTATCTTACCCATTTTTTAATGTAGTTTAGTGGCATTAAATACATTTACATTGTTGTGTAACCATCACCACCAACCAGCTTCAGAATTCTTTGTGGCTTTTTAAATTTATTTCTTTTTAGAGAGAGGGAGAGGAACATCAATGTGTGGTTGCCTGTTGTGCACTCCCCAGCAGGGACCTGGTCTGCAACCCAGGCATGTGCCCTGACTGGGAATCAAACCAGCAACCCTTAGGTTTGCAGGCTGGCACTCAATCCACTGAGCCACATCAGCCAGGGCAAAAATTCTTCATATTATAAAACTGAAATTATATACCTATTAAAAAACAATTTCATTGCCCTTCCTCCAGCCCCTGGCAACAACCATTCTACTTTCTGACTTGAGTTTGAGACTTTAAGACCCTCACACAAGTGGAATCATATATTTGTTCTTTTGTGACTGGCTTATTTCACTCAGCGTAATGTCCTCAGGGTTAATCCCTGTTGTGGCAAGGGTCAGCATTTCCTTTTTAAGGCTGAATAATATTCCATTGTGTATAAATTACTTTTTTCCTTTAAGATAAGAGAGAAATAACTGCATTTTGTAAGCTGATGGAAAATGGTCTAGTAGGTTGAGAAACTGATGATGCAGGGAGATGGGAGAAATGCTGGAGCAATACTGGAGGCGTCAATAGACATGAACACTTTCTCTATAGTAACCGGTGCTGCTTGGTGGGTAGACGTGGTAGGAGTCTGTAGGTCCCTTCTGATGGCTGAAAGCAAGGAAGGAGAACATGTGGCACAAAGGACAGAAGGAGATTGTGTGCATTGAGGTATAATGTGCTTGTCTGGCAGCACTGAGAACCCAGTTGAAGTTTATGGCCATGAATTTAAAGTGGGAATCAGTCATGAAGGTTGTGTTTTTTTTCTCATCACGTTGAATTGTACAGGTATATAGGCTCAGGGTGGGAGAGTTGTAGTTAACCAATATTATATTTGTGTCAATCATGAATAATAATGCAAGAAGGGGCAAGAAAGATGAAGGTATGAGGGAAAGACCTTAGGAAAAGTGTTTTCTGCACTTCACAGAGAAGAAAACCAAACCAGAGACGATTTAAGTAATCTGCCTGAGTAAACAGCCAGGTAGTGCTAGGGCTGGGATTTAAATTGAGGGCCAAGATCGTTCTACCATACCTCACTTGTACAGTGCCTGTCATAGCTCAGTAAGTTACGTTGAATTGGATTGGATTGCTACCTCCTTCTATACCCAGTGCTGACTCGTGTGGGGATGGACAGGAGACACCTATGAGTTCCTTCCCTCCACATATCCTTATTGTCCTTCATTTGTTGTGGTCTCTCCTGACCAGGTAGCCCCTTTTCTTTGGGTCTCACATTTCATTTTATTTTTTCTGCCCACCCCATCCCTCTGCCAGGATCTCCATCTCTCTACCCTGGGGCATCATCCTTTGGGGGAGGGAGGAGGGACTCCAGAATGGCCGAGGAAAAGAAGCTGAAGCTCAGCAATACTGTGCTGCCCTCGGAGTCAATGAAGGTGGTGGCTGAGTCCATGGGCATTGCCCAGATTCAGGAGGAAACCTGCCAGCTGCTGACAGATGAGGTCAGCTACCGCATCAAGGAGATTGCACAGGTAACCTGGCCCCTCTACCCAGCCCTGTACTGTACTGAGGATGCTGCCCAGGCCCTCTTCTTCCTTAGGATCTCAGGCTGACATGTGTTCTCCCACCTACAGGATGCCTTAAAGTTCATGCACATGGGGAAGCGGCAGAAGCTCACCACAAGTGACATTGACTATGCACTGAAGCTAAAGAATGTTGAGGTGATTGGAACACACAGGACTGAGACGGGAGGGTGGGTGAGAGCAGTCATCTCAGATGTTGCATTTGCCTTCAGTCATGCCTCCACGGGCTCCCTTCTTATCCTGATGTCTCTCTCTCTCCTGATATAGCCACTCTATGGCTTCCATGCTCAAGAGTTCATTCCTTTCCGGTTCGCCTCTGGTGGTGGCCGGGAGCTTTACTTCTATGAAGAGAAGGAGGTTGACCTGAGCGACATCATCAATACCCCTCTGCCCCGGGTGCCCCTGGATGTCTGCCTCAAAGGTTGGGGGAAAGGAGAGCAGGGTGGTGGGGCAGGAGGGAAAGGAGGAGCAATGCTTATAGGCTTGAGGAAGTTCACAAGGATGGAACTCTCAGTGTAAGATTCCTGGTGAGTTGCAGAAGTGGGAACAGAAATGGAAACACATTCTGTAGTGTGGAGTGGCTCCCTAATGTCCATGTCCAGCAGTTCGACTTGACACCTTCCTTTCTCACAGCTCATTGGTTGAGCATCGAAGGCTGCCAGCCAGCTATCCCAGAGAATCCACCCCCAGGTAATCCCCTGTTCAGACCCCACCCCTATCTCACTCTCCCTTCTTCCTCTACATCTACCACTCTTGTCACTCCTGTTGTGACTACTTTCCCACCAGCTCCCAAAGAGCAGCAGAAGGCTGAGGCCACAGAACCCCTGAAGTCAGCAAAGCCAGGCCAGGAGGAAGATGGACCCTTGAAAGGCAAAGGTCAAGGGGCCACTCCAGCTGATGGCAAAGGTCAGTACTGCTAGGCCAGTACTCTTCTGGCTCTTGCCCCAAAGCTGGATGGTCATGCCTGAAGTAGGTGAGGTCAGGCTGAGAGCTCAGGCCAGACCGCCTCAGAAGGGATCAGCCAACCTAAGGGCAACTGGGTCTCCCTGGGAAGGGGAGTAGAGGAGGATCAAGGTTTGTCTGGTACCAAGGCCTCTTTTGGAGCTTTCTTTTTCAAACCCATCTTTCCATTTCACACAGGGAAAGAGAAGAAGGCACCACCCCTGCTGGAAGGGGGCCCTTTGCGACTAAAGCCCCGAAGTATCCATGAATTATCTGTGGAGCAGCAGCTGTACTATAAGGAGATCACTGAAGCCTGTGTGGGGTCGTGTGAAGCCAAGAGAGCGGTGAGGCCCCACCATCCTGCCTTAACCCCAAGAATCCTTCTCTTGGGTGCCCCACAAATTCTTCCATGGTGTCTGCCCCCACCTCACTCATTCCCCTCCTCCCACAGGAAGCCCTTCAGAGCATCGCAACAGACCCAGGGCTCTATCAGATGCTGCCACGTTTCAGCACCTTCATCTCAGAGGGGGTGAGAGGATTCAGGAAGGCCAGGCCCTGGGATGAGGTTCCAGGGGGTGAGGAGGTAACAGGGGATGCTCATCTAAAGGGTTTCCCTGCCCTATCACTTCTTCCTGCAGGTCCGTGTGAACGTGGTACAGAACAACCTGGCCCTGCTCATCTATTTGATGCGCATGGTAAAGGCACTGATGGATAACCCCACACTGTATCTAGAAAAATATGTGAGTGGTCCTGCCTACCCACCTCTCATCCCAGGGTTTGAAGACCTCACTACTACCAACAGGAAGCTATTTATCATATTTAGCTGACTCACTACTTTTCCCTTAGGTGCATGAATTGATTCCAGCTGTGATGACCTGCATTGTGAGCAGACAGCTGTGCCTGCGGCCAGATGTGGACAACCACTGGGCGCTCCGAGACTTTGCTGCTCGCCTAGTGGCCCAGATCTGCAAGCATTTTAGCACAACCACTAACAACATCCAGTCCCGGATCACGAAGACCTTCACCAAGGTGAGCCAGGAGAACAGAGCACAGGCCCTTTTACATCTCTACTTCAGGGTTGTCGCCAGGACAGAGAGCTCTACCCAAACCGGTGGTGGGTCAGTTGTGGCTGAGGGAAATGACACTAAAATCAAGGGGTAAAGTGGAGTTGGGAGAAGTGACACCGAAAACAAGGGGTAGGGGGACTACAACTTGAGCCACATGTATCTGTAATGTCTTGGGCCTAGTGGAAAGTGTATTTATGAAAGTGTATCTACAAGGGAAGTGCATTTATGAAAAACTTGGGCCCTTACTAATTACCCTTTCAGCCCCATTATCTGGATTTATTTTCTATCCCCTTACAGAGCTGGGTGGACGAGAAGACTCCATGGACAACACGTTATGGCTCCATCGCAGGCCTGGCGGAGCTGGGACATGATGTCAGGCCCTTGGGGAAGCACTGGGGGAGGGAGGCATCATGAAGTCATAGTGGGCAACAACCCCCTCCCCACATCCACTTGGGAGACCCTATAGTGACCCCAGGCTTCTCCCTTCCTTTCAAACAGGTGATTAAGACTCTGATTCTGCCACGGCTGCAGCAGGAGGGGGAGCGGATCCGCAGTGTCCTTGATGGCCCCGTGTTGAGCAACATTGACCGAATCGGAGCAGACCATGTGCAGAGCCTCCTCCTGGTGACCACAGCCCCCTTCCTACCCCTGCTTCTTCCCACTAATTCTCTCCCCCCCCCCCCAACACACAAAGGTACAATGTTTAGCAAGCATGTGGTATCTTTTATTCACTTATCCCACCTGTGCCTCATATGTTCAGAGCACACCTCAGTACAATGCTATTTTGCAGCTGTAAAGACAGAGGCACAAAGGAGTTAAGTAAGAAATAGGTCTTAACTTTCAACCTGTGACTACTAGACGGCACTGCCCTTGATGCTTCTGCATCACTATGGCCCATTCTGTGTAAGCCAAATGCCTACAGACCAAAAGTACCCCTCAGATATTACCAGGGTATTCAGCATGTTCTCTGTTCACACCAGTTGGTGCTTATGCCTTTTTATGAAGAAAAACCACAGCATTCCTTATACACACTGCTTTCCCAGCAATTTGGCCTCCAACAAGAACATAGTGAAATGATGGGTAATATCCTTTCTTGTGCCTTCACCACACTTCTGAAAGTCCCAGCCCTCTTTCTACCTGGCTTTGTTTTTGCCTTCACTCTGCAGAAACACTGTGCCCCTGTTCTAGCAAAGTTGCGCCCACCACCTGATAATCAGGATGCCTACCGGGCAGAATTTGGGTCCCTTGGACCCCTCCTCTGTTCTCATGTGGTGAAAGCCCGGGCCCAAGCTGCGTTGCAGGCTCAGCAGGTCAACAGGACCACTCTGACCATCACTCAGGTCAGTGATAGTGCCGGGAGGGGAAGGGTGACCAAATGGAGAAGAGGAATAAGGTAAAATGAACAAAAAATGGAAAGGTGGGAGATGGGACAGAGCCCTGGTTTGTATCAGGGTGGGAATCACAAGCAAGAATTGAGTAAAACCCAGGGCCCTCTGAGTCAAAGTCTTGGAGGGAACTAGGCCCCCAACCCCAGTGAGACCCACCGAGGGCCAAGAAAAGCCCCCTTTTAAAAATATGTTATTTTCTTCTTGTCTTTTCTTCCTACAGCCCCGGCCCACACTGACCCTCTCGCAGGCCCCTCAGCCTGGCCCTCGGACCCCTGGCTTGCTGAAGGTCCCTGGCTCCATTGCACTGCCTGTCCAGACGCTGGTGTCTGCACGAGCTGCTGCCCCACCTCAGCCTTCCCCTCCTCCAACCAAGTTTATTGTAATGTCGTCGTCCTCCAGCGCCTCATCAACCCAACAGGTATGTGGAGCCCTGTGGGACCAGGGATGGTGGGGAGCATATCACCATGCCATCCAGAGGTGCCTGGGATTGTTGCCTCTGAGCACTCTGTGGGGCCCCAGAGTAGAGGCAAATCACCTGTAGACCCAAAGACAGGAAAGTGCTAGAAGGAGCACTTCCCAGGGGCCCACAAGACTGTAGCTTTTCCTCCTGAGCAAAATCAGAGAATTATTTGGTTGGACCAAGTGAGGTATTCCCCCAGGCCTGGGGAGCAGGGAGGGCACAAGGCAACAGGCATGGCCCTTCTGTTCTTCCCCCAGGTCCTGTCCCTCAGCACTTCAGCCCCTGGCTCAGGCTCCACTACCACCTCTCCTGTCACTACCACCGTCCCTAGCGTGCAGCCCATTGTCAAGCTAGTCTCCACTGCCACAGCTGCACCCCCCAGCACTGCTCCCTCTGTTCCCGGCAGTGTCCAGAAGTACATAGTGGTCTCTCTTCCCCCAACAGGGGATGGCAAAGGAGGCCCCACGTCCCATCCTTCCCCAGCCCCTCCCCAGTCATCAGCCCCCTCCCCACTGGGGAGCAGTGCCCTCTGTGGGGGAAAACAGGAAGCTGGAGACAGCCCTCCTCCAGCTCCAGGGACTCCAAAGGCTAATGGCTCCCAGCCCCCTGGATCTGGCTCTCCTCAGCCTGCACCTTGATATTGTCGCACATCTGCCAACATTCTCTCTCCCAGAGTCTCTCTCTACACGTGCACACACACATGTGGAGTGGAAGTAATCGCGTGCTTCCCTCACCTTAACTTTATAGATATTGTACAGCCAGCTCCTCAGAATAAAAGTTTGATTTATAAATTCCAATTCATCTCAGGCCTTCCTGTGTCCAGTACCATAGGAGGGTCTAACCTATTGAGTCCTCATGGTCTCTAGGAAATTGGGATTCTTCCAGCCAGACCCATGGCCACAGGCCACTGCCTTTGCTGCCTGTGTCCTTGTTTGGGGAGCCTCAGATCCGAATGACGTAAGCATCACTGTGACTTAGGTGTCGCACCCACTTGTGGGGGTTGGCGCTGCCACAAGGTGTGAATGCCAGCCTGAGGAAACGAACCTGGAGACCGGAGCACGTATGCCGGGGAAGTTCAAAAGAGAGGCTTGCAGGGCCCAGCCCCAGAGGAGGTGCTGAGGTGGAGTGCCCTTGACCAGGAGGCCCAGGCAGACCTGGGACTTCCATCTGTGAGGGACAGAGATAGAAGGAGCGGTGCTGAAGGCTCAGAGAGGAAGGTGGGTAGGGAAGACAAAGGGCCAGGAAGGTGACCGACCATACTGGCAGGAACAATGCAACAACTACACTAGGAGGGATGGGGGCTAAAAATGGAGGTGGGAGAAGAGGGCCTTAGAAAATTAGCAGCTGATACCTGGAAAAGGCCTGAGAGCTGAGAGCCTCCTTGCACCCGAGGCAGGTCCCACCGAAGTGCTCCATCCCCCAGCTCTGCCTTCTGCTCTGGGCTACTCAGCTCCTGAGATAGGCTGGAGTTCGGAGAGGTGCTAGGCTCAGCTGCTTCAGGAGCAGCCCAGTTCCACCCCCGCAGTGCATACTCTCCTCCCCAGGGCCATCTGTTGTCCAGGGAAGCCAATAAAACCACCCAGCACCCCACAATGCACACACACTAACCTGACCACCCCTCTTGGCAGGGGAAGGTGCAGCCTGATGTTGAGAGCCTGGCTACAAACACAAAAGGAACAGAGTCAGCCTCAGAAAGATAGTAACTTGTCTCCATTCTTCACTAATATCACAGCTGGAATTCAGCACAAGTGCCACCCAATCCCATTCCCAAACTCTCAAGCCTCTAATTAAACTGATTCTAAGGCTGGTGGCTCTTATCTGAAGGCAGAAACAACAGGTATCTGCGCCCCGTCTCCTACTACCCATAGCTGAACTAGTCTCGACTACCCTACTCATACCTCTTTGGCGGCAGGTCACATCGTAACTTCAGGTAAACCTGGAGCCTGGGTGAAAAGGTACAATACCGTTACTCTGGCCATACCCCACTGCCATTTCACCATTTCCCACTGAGGGCCCCCATGTATGTGCTGAAGAAAAGAGAAGAGCTAAAATCTACCCAACTGCACTAGTCTTTAGTGTTCACGGGGCTGAGTCCATTTGAGGGGAAGGTGCCTTTTCCTAATTTGTATTCTATACCACTAACTACCATCCTCCACAATAAATGTTGGGAACATATATCTATTGGTTTGGGTTCCAGAGAAATTCTAGAATAAGGAAAATGGTCTGACCTGCCTGTGCTTCGGTCCCACTGCACAGAAGGAAAAAGCCGGAAGGGGAGCGGGGAGGGGAGGTCATCTGAGAGTTGGTACCGCATCACAGTCAGCTGACATGAGGGAGGAATGGACGTCAGTTTGGTCCCCTCACACTTGAACTGCTTCCCTTCCCTTGGGTAGATGGAATAAACTAGGCCAGCCCATTCTGACCTCGCCCTGAGGTGGCTGCAAGCGGAGTATTCGATGAGACTCAAACTCGTCCAGATACACTGAGCTGTGAAATGAGACCTCATCCACCCGAATTCCTGGCCCATAACCTAGAAAGAGAGAAAGACTCCTCTACTAACCCATATTTGGGAGAGAAGAGCTGGGGGTGGGGTGGGGATCTATCCCTAATTTCTCTCCACAAAACCTCTGGCAGTGGCCTGAATGTAGGAGAGAAAGACCCATTTGCACTTCACCTCTCAGTTCTGACTTTCCCACACAAAATTCTTCTGTCAAACCGATGCGCATCTCTGTCAAAGAAAAGGACATCAGAAAAGGCCAACAAATACCACCATACACACCACCAAGGAGCCTGTCCCAAACTCAACTGTGGGTCCAACCCACAGACTTCTCACCAGAGCCACTGGGAAGAAAGCTCTTGAGTCGGATCTCTCCCTGCACATCCACCTTCAGCAGTGAGCCCTGAGTGTGGCAGGGAGGTTAATGCCCAGAGGTGACCTCCCAACATGTTTCCCAGATACTATCTACCCTCAGCTCCAGGACTGGGTCCCAAACTTACATTAGATGCTATCAGTACAGACAGTCTCTCAACCACATCCAAAAACACTTCATTCTTTTGGCTCTGAGAAAGAGAGGGGATATGGGTGGTTGCAGGCTAACAGCCTGTATTCTAAAGTGGACAAGGCAGTGGAGGCTAGGGCCCTGGGGTGGGGACACAAGGTAAGGGAAGGGATTAGATTATCCAAATCTAGGAGAGGTAGAAAGATACGCAGGGATCTTGGATTCTGGAGTCCCCTCAAAAAAAATCAGAGGGTCTGAACCTGTTTAGCCCTCCCTCACCTGGTCAGAACGGCTGGAGAGAACAGGGCGGCTGGCTGCACTGCTGGGGGCCACTTTGCTCTGTTGTGTCTCAGCCCCAAACTAGAAAGCACAGAAAGTAATCAGTCTTCAAGGTCTAATACTTCTGCCAACCCTTATCCCCCACACCCCCCACTCCCCTGACCCCTCTTTCCCTCCACTGACCAAGCCAACACTGCTGAGATCAAAGAGGCTGAAGGGCTTGCTGACCACAGCTTCAGTCTGGATGAAGTTCCTTAGCATCTCTGTGGATGTAGTCTGTATGTAGCCATAATCCTAGGGAAGGGGGAAGGACAGTCTTTGGGTGGCCAGTAAAGGAAAGAGGTGAAAAGGAGTAGACTCAGCCTTCCAATCAAAGAATAAACCTTCAGGGAACAGGAACAATGGAGGGAAACCGTTAAGCCTTACCAATACTTCGTCCAGGAGTTCATAGACAAGGGCCACGTTGCGAGAGATGGTCCCCTCACACAGGGAGCCACAGTAATCGCCTAAGAGAGTGGCTAACCTAAGGGAAAAAAAACGGGCTGTGAAATCTCTCTCTTCTCAGACCCTCCCACACCCAGCTGCCCAGCCCTGCCCTCCTCACCGAGATAGCAGCTCTAGGAGGCTGAAGGGAGAAATGTTTTCTGAAGTCGTCGCCACCAAATAGAGACCGCTGTGTCTGATGTGAATAAAATGACGGTCATCGTGGTGCTAAGGCAAACGTAGAGGAAGGGGAAGAGAAGAGAGTTCTGGTTAGGGTCCCAGGAAGCTTGGGATGGTATCCGAATTCCCCTCGTTCCTAGCGGTACAACTTAGAGCGAATTAGAAACCTCCCTAGGGCCCAGGTGCCCAAAGTTTAAGTATAGTCAATGGTAATACCTACCCCAGAGGTGCTGAGGATTGAGATGTGCGAGCTGTGCTGCTATATCGTTAGCGTTCAGTAAACTTGCCTCAATACTAGTTGGAATGTACCCGCTCCAAGGGGAAGCTCTCGAGGACGCACCCCTGGAGAGGGAGGAGGCGCCCCCCTTACCCGCTTGCCTAGAGAACCACTCTTAACCCCTGGTGGTTACCATGACAACGGGTGACTCTTCTCCGGGCAATCCTGTCAGCTTCCGGTAAAAGAGCTCGGCCACATCCCGGCCGCCACTGTCACCGCGGACTGACGGGTTGAAGGACAGCTAAGGAGCTAGCACCCAGGCTGGCTCTGGGACACTACTCCCGCCCAGCCCGTCCCCCCTGAACCCGTGAGTCAAGGATACAGTCCTTGTAGATGAGTGGGTCCCCCTTGGAAGACAGAATGAAGAACTGGGAAATCATGGCTGTTCTGCGGATTAGTCTAGGAGACAAAAGTTGGGCCTGCCCCGCCCGGCAGCCCCGGAACAAAAGGACGCGTTTGGGTAGGCCCTTTAAGAGCGATTCTCCTCCTACGCGGGAAACCCGGCGCCTGCCTAGCCTCGCCCAATCCCGTCAATCAGCCCAGGCGCGGTGTGATTGGCCGAGGCTGGAACCCGCGGCGACAAGGAGGGACAGAGAGCCTCCTTTTGGATTGGTCCGCACGCAGCGGCGCCGGTCACGTGTTGGGCGACGTTTCGCGCCAATTTCGGTTGGTCAGCCGCAGTCCACCGCGCAAACGTTCTCTGCTACCGGGGAGTGAGAACGTGGACCTCGCCAATAGCTGTCGCAAGGTTCTTAGCAGCAATGACACTTAAAGACTACGCGTTGGAGAAAGGTGAGGGTCTGCAAGTCTAGGAGGGGCGTTCTTCGCGGGAAATCTCTTGGCCAACACCTAATGGAGTGAGCTGGGATCCTGCAGGCCGGGTTCAGCGCGCGAGGTCGGAGCCCGGGTATGGAGGCAGACGGCTCCTAGGAAGCGCGCAGGGACACGAGATCGGAGAAGAGCTGGTGATCGGGTCCTGGAAAGGAGTGGGGGTCGTCGTGAGGGGATAGGCTGTCGGCTCGAGTGGAAAAGGTCACGCCTAGTAGGGATCGGCATCTTGGGACTCTGTCTAGGACGTAGGATCGGGTACTCTCAGCCCCGATACCTTCTGGGCTCTCATACATTCCAAGTGCCCGCGTCCTCCGGAGCTGCCGAAGCCCGGAGGGAGGGCTGGCTCGGGCTGTTGCGCGCGGGGATTGGCCATTTTAGGCCAACCTACAAGCGGAAGTGGAGGCAGGCGGAAGTTGCGCGACGCTTCTGGTAGATTGTCGTGTGTAAACAGTGTCCTTCCGCGCGGTAGTCTCGGAGAGAGCTCCTGAGGGTAGGGGCGTGCCTCGAATTTAGGGTTTTAGCGCGAGTCCGAGAGGAAGTATAGAGAGGTGGTGGGGGGACACGGAGTGGCCTCTGGACCAGCTGACCGATCGCTGGACCGGCTCCCGCCCTGGGCGGAGGAATCCTGGGTTGTGAAGCGGCGGCATCTGGGCCCATGTGCTTCTTTGTTTACTAAGAGCGGAAGCAGTGGCGGGAGAGGGGGTGGGGTGGAGGATGGGATTAGTGGGCGAGATTTAGGGACAGAAAGAGAAGGGGCATTTTTACTTACGGGAGAAAAGATGAGAACCTTGAGGCTTGAGTTTGCTGCTGGGAGTGGGAGGCTTTGGGGAAGGAACATTGAGCTTCCTAACGAAGGCAGAGGCTGGAATTCCCCTAGAGGGGAGGATATTGGCTAATACTCTCAACTGCAAGGTTCCCCTAATTCCTTTCTAGATTAAAACAGACTTGTAAAAGAAGTTCTACCGAGTTTGGGGGACCATTATATAGGGTGATTTAAATGTTGGTGTAACTAATTTACTTAAATATAAGTGAGTTTCTTTGATTTCTGTGAAAGGAGTTTGCAGTAAGATCTGAAAGAAAGTGTTGATCCTTACGACTTTACATTTACGTTATAGAAAAGGTGAAGAAATTCCTACAAGAGTTTTACCAGGATGATGAGTTTGGCAAGAAGCAGTTCAAGTATGGGAACCAATTGGTAAGTCTTAGATTAGAGGGAATGGGGTGGCTGGCTGCTCAAGGAGCAGTAAGAGGTGGCCTGGCTTATTTCAACAAGTACATTTGTCTGTAAGTGACACACATTTAGTGTCGTATCTGACTATAATACTAAATTTACGATGATTAAGGTTTTTAGGAGTTGAAAGACTGTCTTTCAGAGGCTAAGAAGCGAGTATTGCACTGACTCACACTAGTCTTTCTCTCCTCTGGAGGCCTGAAGTCTGTGTCCCGAGCTCACAGTGATGGGTCCATGCATGTAAATAGTGCTGAGCACAGTATACTTGGCTCTGAGGTCTTCTTGGCTATTCCTCACCCCAGGTTCAACTGGCTCACCGGGAACAAGTGGCAATGTACATAGACCTCGATGATGTGGCCGAGGAGGACCCTGAATTGGTGGATTCCATTTGTGAGAACACCAAGCGCTATGCGAAGCTCTTTGCTGATTCTGTTCAAGAGTTGCTGCCTCAGTACAAGGAGAGGGAGGTGAGTGCAAGAAAATGCAGGGCAAGGAACTCAGATTTCTGTCGGAAAACTTCTCAGATATTGTTTCCTGAGCTGCCAGAAGGAGAGCAGGGGGCAGTGATTTCTGCCTGATGTTTTTTTATGTCCCACCCTGCCACACATTTTCCCCATCTTCCTCCTTTTGCCTGTAGGTGGTAAATAAAGATGTGCTGGATGTTTACATTGAGCACCGACTGATGATGGAGCAGCGGAGCCGAGACCCTGGGGCAGCCCGAAGCCCCCAGAACCAGTACCCTCCTGAACTCATGCGAAGATTGTGAGTGGTCTCATTAGGGAAGGGAATGGGAGTTGGTTCTCCAGAACCTTGCTAATGATGGTTTTCTCCCTTAGTGAGCTGTACTTTCAAGGCCCAAGCAGTAATAAGCCTCGTGTGATCCGGGAAGTACGGGCCGACTCTGTGGGGAAATTGGTAACCGTGCGTGGAATTGTCACTCGTGTTTCTGAAGTCAAACCCAGAATGGTGGTGGCCACTTACACTTGTGATCAGTGTGGGGCAGAGACCTACCAGCCGGTATGTATGAAGTAAGGAACAGGACCAGTTAACTTTGTCGGTGGTTTTTGTAAGAATGTTGTTGAATGTCTGTTGATGTTTCTCTGTAATGTTTATTGTAAAACACACCAGGTTTCATTCTTTTTTCCTTTCTTTTCCTTTTCGTGTGTGTGTGTGTGTGTGTGTGTGTGTGTGTACGTGTACGTTACATGGTGGCCTCTCCATTTGTGTTTTTTGTGCCTATCAGTGTTTTCCCAGAGTAGTTCAGGATGTTTTTGACACATTCATGAAGATGAAATGAGATTCAAGTGACTAATGTAAATGGCTCATTTTCTTATGGTTTTATTTGATGTTACATTCTAGATCCATTCTCCTACTTTCATGCCTCTGATCATGTGCCCAAGCCAAGAGTGCCAGACCAACCGTTCAGGAGGACGGCTGTATCTGCAGACACGCGGCTCCAAATTCATCAAATTCCAGGAGATGAAGATGCAAGAACATGTGAGTTTGGGGTATGTCGCCCAGGAAAGGTGGGAGTTGGGAGTCATTTTGAATACTATAGTCACTCGTGGAGTGGAAGAAAGAAAGGACAGAGGAAGGGAGAGCTGAGGCAGAGAAGTCATCTAGAACAGGAGGGAGGTTTAACTGGATCTTTGATTGAGCTGGGAAAAGGTAAAGGAGATCTCTGCTTCTGTCCTCTAATTGGCTTGTCTGAAGCTGGTCATGCCAAGATGTAGAAAAGTGGAGTTGCCTAGGCAGGAGCTTAGATCCTGGCGGGGCCTTATGTTCTTTTTCCTTGCCTGTGCACCGTTACCCTCCACAGAGTGACCAAGTGCCCGTGGGAAATATTCCTCGTAGCATCACGGTGTTGGTAGAAGGCGAGAACACACGGATTGCCCAGCCCGGGGACCACATCAGTGTCACTGGTATCTTCTTGCCAATCTTGCGTTCCGAGTTTCGACAGGTGGTACAGGTAAGAGAGTTTGAAATGAAGAAATAGTCTCTTTTCCTCCTTGCTCACTCACCCACCATACTTGCAGAGAAAACTATTAACAGCCAAACAAAATGAACAAAGGGTTTTGTCAGGATTCTCTGAAGAAATCACCATTCATAGAAAAAGGATAGGAAAAGGCCATTCATACCTGGGTCTTTCTGTTCAAGGGTTTACTTTCAGAAACTTACCTGGAAGCCCATCGGATTGTGAAGATGAATAAGAGTGAGGATGATGAGTCTGGGTCTGGAGAGCTGAGCAGGGAGGAGCTGAGGCAAATTGCAGGTGAGAGGTTGGGGGGAAAGACCAGGCATGTTGCCTCCTAGTACTTCTTTTCCTAATCTTCACTTTCCCTCAGAGGAGGATTTCTACGAAAAGCTGGCAGCCTCCATTGCTCCTGAGATATATGGGCATGAAGATGTAAAGAAGGCACTGTTGCTACTGCTGGTGGGGGGTGTGGACCAGTCTCCCCGGGGCATGAAAATCAGGGGTAAGGAAATGAGGGGAAGGCATTTGGAAGAATGGGTGACAAGAACTAGTATCCCTGCAGAATACAAAATTCATAAAAGTTGGCATCTTGGCTTCATGGACACAGGGAGGGACCAGAAGCTACGATCCTAAGTATGGGGGCAGAGACAGACTTCTTAGGTATTTTTATCTGTTGGGTAACTTGCATTGAAAGTAGTTGCAAGGGGCTTCCTTTCCTTCCAGGCAACATCAACATCTGCCTAATGGGGGATCCTGGTGTGGCTAAGTCTCAGCTCCTGTCTTACATTGATCGTCTGGCGCCCCGCAGTGAGTAACCAATTGCTCTGGGAGGTAGATGTAGAAGACAGGGATAGGATCACCATGTTTATCTTTCTTGGGGGTTTGGAAGGTGGGAGAAGGTTGGGAAAAGGAGATAACTGTCGGCGCTGGCACCCCATAGATCTTTACCCAGGAAGGCTCAGATGGGTAAGTCGAGTAGATCAGTGCCAGCCTCACCTCACTGTCCCCATTACTTGTCCTGTGCACTGTTGTTTCTTTCCCTCTTTCTAAACATGTCTTTATTTCCTCCCTTCCTGACCCTGCCATTCAGGCCAGTACACGACAGGTCGAGGCTCTTCTGGAGTGGGGCTCACAGCAGCTGTGCTGAGAGACTCTGTGACTGGAGAACTGACTTTAGAGGGTGGGGCCCTTGTGCTGGCTGACCAAGGTGTGTGCTGCATTGATGAATTTGACAAGATGGCCGAGGCTGACCGCACAGCCATCCATGAGGTCATGGAGCAACAGACCATCTCCATTGCCAAGGCAGGCATTCTAACCACACTCAATGCCCGCTGTTCCATCCTGGCTGCTGCCAACCCAGCCTATGGGCGCTATAACCCTCGCCGCAGCCTGGAACAGAACATACAGCTTCCGGCTGCACTACTGTCCCGATTTGACCTCCTCTGGCTGATCCAGGACCGCCCCGACCGAGACAATGACTTACGGTGAATAAATCTGAACACTCAAAGAGACATTCATTGGGATAATCTGGAGGGAGGGAAGAAATTGGGAAGCTCTCATTCTTTGCTCATGAAAACTACTCCAAGGTTCTTAGGGAAATGGTGGGTCTGGGCTGAAACACCATTAAGGATTTCCTGAGAAAGCTGTCCCTGCTGTGATGAGATGGAGCCTAGGAAAGAAGACAGAGTTGGGGCACAGGGTGTGTAGCACCAAAAAGAGTGTTTCTCCTTGCCTCCACTATTCCCAGGTTGGCCCAGCATATCACCTATGTGCACCAGCATAGCCGGCAGCCTCCTGCCCAGTTTGAACCTTTGGACATGAAGCTTATGAGGTAGGAGAGATGAGTAAAGACAGGTGTGCTTCCCTAGTTACCTTGTGTGACAGTGTCTTGGGTCTTGTGTTTTCTCTTGAAAAGTTCGGTCTTAAGGGCGTGTGTGTGTGTGTGTGTTTTGCTACCACTCTGCCCCTTTTTGTGTCAAGATCTGAGAATATTGAGTTTAGGGCTCCCCCAGGGGAACTCTTGTGTGACCCCCTGGCCACACAAGAACACACACCACAACCAATCTTTCACACCACCAGCCTAGGCAAAACTGAGTCCTGCTCCAAGGATACTTGATGCCACTACATTCTCCACGGGTTCGTGCAAGGGTTCCTGATGGTTTTTCAAGTTTTTTCCCCCATTATCCATTCTCTTCAAGTAAACAATTGTGTTAAAGCAAATACACTCCTTTTAGCCATACCATGTTCATTGCCAGATGGGTATCTTACTCACGCACAGACCATTTGCCTTAAAAGCTGGAAATAATTTGAAATGCACCAAGAAATCCATCCATGATGTGCAAGCCACATAGATAGTTATCCAATTTTTTTCCTATTAAAAGTCTCCCTCTGGCCCCTAGAGTTTTATTAAATGGGAAACACACTGTCCCCATCTCCCTTTTCTGCTTTCCCACATACCACTTTTCTTGTAGACGATACATAGCTATGTGCCGGGAGAAGCAGCCCACAGTGCCAGAGTCTCTGGCTGACTATATCACAGCGGCTTACGTGGAGATGAGGCGAGAGGCTTGGGCTAGTAAGGATGCCACCTATACCTCTGCCAGGACTCTGCTAGCTATTCTGCGACTGTCTACTGCTCTGGTGAGTGCCCAGTTCCTGTTCTGCTGGAGGGTTAACTATCTTGACTCTTACTGGGCAGCCTGCCTTAATGTCCTTTTCTCATTGCCTCCTCCCTTCCACTCAGGCCCTGCTGGGGCTAAAGTGCTGACAGTGCAGATAGTGGTCCTGTCCATGCTACCGCACTGTGGGTACTTGCTGCTCCAGCAGGGCGCACACAGCGTCCACGGAGGGAAAGGCCTTCTCCCTGCTTCTCAAACCTGACTGCGAGGATGGGTGGGGTGAATTTTACAATGTCCTTGATCCTGTGCTAGAAACCTTCATTCTGTCCTTACATCTTGGACCTGAGTCCTGGGGGCTCCAAAGTGCTGTTCGTGCAGGTAGTGTGATTATCTGACCTACTGCTGAGCTAGCACTTCCAGAGCCCCAGGGACACAACCTCTATGCCAATCGCCTTCTAGGCTGAGCTCCCCAAGCTCCATCTGTCATGGTGGGAGCCCACTGGAATTCAGAAGGGTCTAGTCTCCCTCACAGGACAGCTGAACACCGGGACTGGCCAGTGTTGAGAGGCGGAGACTTGGGCAATTGCTGGACGCTGCCCTGGGCATTGCACTTGTCTCGGTCTGACAGTGCCGGCCCCACACTACGGATGTTTGTGGGGGAGGGGAGGGCACCTCCACTTGTTTTTTGTTAGTAAGCAACACAGAAAGGGGTTCCCTGACTGTGCTACTCCCCTCCTGTTCCCATCTGTCCCTACCTTCCCCTTAGGCACGACTGCGAATGGTGGACACAGTGGAAAAGGAAGATGTGAATGAAGCCATAAGGCTAATGGAGATGTCAAAAGACTCACTTCTGAGTGACAAGGGACAAACTGCTAGGTGAGTGGTTTAATGGAGGAAGAAATCAGGAGTCATTTTGACTTTCACAAGCAGGCCACTTTGGTTTCTATAACAACACCTATACAGTGGTGGTTTGTTGAATGTTCTTGTTTCTATCCTGACCTTACCCACACCCATACTTGTTTCTTTCAGAACCCAGAGACCAGCAGATGTGATATTTGCCACTGTCCGTGAGTTGGTCTCAGAGAGCAGAAGTGTCCGGTTTTCTGAGGCAGAGCAGCGTTGCATATCTCGTGGTTTCACACCTGCCCAGTTCCAGGCAGCTCTAGACGAGTATGAGGAATTAAATGTATGGCAGGTCAATACTGCCCGGACTCGGATAACTTTTGTCTGATTCCAGCCCACTTGAGACACTGGGGTCTCCTCTGCATACCGTGCTTAAGCCCCTCTCCCCCTTCCTTTAAAGGTGGAACAGTGCCCTTGAGAGGAAAGGAGGATCCTGTGTTTTTCCTCAGTTGCACTTGTTTTGTTCATTATTTTTGCTAATAAAATGTTTATAGATTGGTGCTTTCTGTTAAAATGAGGTATTATGTGTGTTCTAGAATCATATCTTGTTCTCTCTATATTTGTTATCTTTCATCCACTCAAATGCACTGAGTACCTGCCAGGCACCAATATAGATATGGAATGTGGTGGGGCATGAGAATCCCCCACATACAGACTGATTTCCCTGGATCTCCTCTCAGTTGGACTCAAAATGTGAATGGGGTGTATACTCAGGTTCTGAAGACACAGTGGCAGAGTGTGGTAACAGGAGTCTCTTACAGCCAAATCTCCATTTCTACTTTCTGAAATGGCTCCAGTAGACATCTCCTTACACCTCTGTAGTCCTCCAACTCCTACTTGAATCTTATTTGGGGGATAATGGAAATCAGGGATCTGGAGGAAGGTATGTGGAAATGAAATGCCTGGCATAAGTAACTGCATAGAACAATACCCATGATGACAGGACAAGTATCATCTCTGAAGTATGAACACTAGTAGTACTGCCTCAAGGCCAAGGTGCCTCTGGGTCAGGCATATACTAGGTGTATAGCAAGCACTCGGTATTCAGCAAACAATTGGGAAACCTCTTGGCAAATAGTGCCCACAGGATCATGGCTTTCATTTGTCTATGACAGAAATGTATTTAAACCCCTCTTCCTTCCACTGTGTGTGTGTAAAACAAGTTAAGCTTGGGAAAGTAGTCCTTTATAGGAAGACATTAGAACAGGATGACTTAGATGGAAGGCAGCCTTCTATTGTGTGAAGATAGTCCACCTGACCACACACACAATCAAATGGCAATAAGCTCCCAATCACGGAAAAGAACAGCCGGTGATAAAGGGACTCATGCCTCTTGGAGCAAGCTGGAACCAAGGGCTGCCACTGAGATCCAAGTTGAAAAACCTGTGTGGTACCTCTAATACAGGACAGAGCCATGGGAAGGGGTGCTGAGGGACTGCCCTTTTATTAATAACAGATTTCTCTAAAGGGAGTATAGCACCCCTCCCTCTGGGACAGTTGTCTGACCCCTGTGCATCATCTCAAGTACCCTCTCAGAAGAACAGCCCTCGCATCCGCCTGCCGATGCCTTGTCGATCATAGAGGACGTTGAACTTGTTCACGAACTGGTTCATGGTGTTGCACGTTTTGGTGATGGTGCCAAGGTAGGCCATGAGCCCCACATCATTGCATTGCTGGGAGGGAACAGAAAGAACCAGTTCCCCAGGGAATCTGGGTCCCTCACAGCATGCCCAAGAAAAGCTGAGTCCCATGTCCTACACTCAGAAATGACAGCATTAAGCCCCACCTCACCATCCTGGGTTTTACACTCACATCATAAAAGTCTGTCTTGAACTTGTCTGTGCTCAGTACTGGAAGACAGTGACACAGTGCATAGGCCTCACGCAGAATCTCATGGTTAAAGGGGACCTCTCCTGAAGGCACAAAAAGGCTGTATTAATGTGGATGCTGTCACTTCCCCCAGGAGAGAGGAAAAGTGCCAGGAGGCCCCTATCCTACCTGCTTCAGAGGCCTTGACATACTCCAAGATGAGCTTGACGCGGCTGTGCAGCATCTTGATGGCGCTATGCTGTGCTATCAGGTGTTCAGCCACTGTAAGGGGGGGGGGCAGGGGCAGGCCACAGTTGAGAAGGCTTGCAACCACACCTGCCACCCCACTTCCAAGGAAAACCTTCCAGCCTCAGTTACCAGTGGAGTTCTCTCCACTGCCTGTTGCTGTCATGCGAGCCACATGGTCTACACCAATGCGTTCAGCTTCCTCTGTGGCCAGAGTATAGGTCAGTTCAGCAAACAACATTGTGGCCTGTGAAGCACATAGGGAAAGTCAAAAACAGGAAACACCAGGGGTAGAATCTGAGGGTTGAAAGGGAATTACCTCTCCATTAATTATATCGATGACAGACTCAAAAACGCTGACAGGAAGCTGTAAAGAGACGGAGAACAGCTCTTACATCAAATGTGCCTGAACCTATACTATGTGCCAAAAATTGGGCTTAGCCTTTTCACTTTAGATTTTCTCATCTAAGAAATGCAGTGACAGTGGTACTGTCCCCATTTTACACATAAGGCAAATGCAGGCTAAGTTAAATGACTAACTAAAGTCACACAGCTAGTAAGTGGCAGAATGAAGATTCAACTCAACAGAAATGTCATACAGTAAAAGGATGAGGATAAAAGATAAGCATACTGACAGACAAGCATGACAAAATAAGCACAGACAGGGTCAGTGTACTCACATCCGTGTGCTTGGTCATAGGGTTCAACTTAAGAAAAAGGGGGCTCTCGATTATCTCACACACCTGGAAGAGGAAGATGATGAACACAGTGTCAAGGCCCGTATTTCTTCCCCTCATTCTCTATTCTCTGCCTAGCATGCACATACTTGAGCATGTATACCTGCTTATGGACGTGGATGTCGGAGGGGTCAGGTGGTCCCCCTGTGGTATACCAACCCAGAAACTCCAGCTCCTTGAATACCTGTTTAACTGGAGAGGAAGGGGCCAAAGTATTTCTTTAAACAAGCCTTCTTTAATTTGCAGCTCCTGGTGTAATTTCACCAGCTTCTTCCCTTTCCCCTATAATCTTGGCTCAGTTTAGAATCCCTTCTATCATCTCATCTTTTACCTTCTTTAGGCAGAATACCTGAATGTGTTCTTTTTCTGAGATATCTTCAGCTACTCCCTCTTCCCTTTTCCACCGTACTCATCCCACGTCCTGTTTATTTCTTCCCAACCCCATCCATCTTCCCCGCATCTATTTTCTCCCACTCCTCTGCCCACTTCTATTCCCCTCTCACACTGCTCCTCCTTGGTGTAATAATATTCTTTGTCAATGATAATCTTCTCTTCCACGGTGTGTGACAGCAGTTCAAAGGAGTTCATCACCTCGATATTCCGGCCCTCCTGCTTCCCGATCAGAGCCCCGATCACTGGGAAGAGAAGGTCACATACGAGGTGAGGGTAAAGAATCCCAAACTTCCCTCATCATTATATCCTGAGGTCAATGTGAACTAACAACTGGGGCGAGAAAGGAAAGACCACTATTTAGGGGAGATGACTAGAAAAGACTGCAGAATTCGGCTTAACACTCACCCTGCACAGGCCGCCCTTCCTGGGAGCGCATGCGAATCCAATGGTCTGAGATGTTCAGAATCACGAGGGGATGAAGAGCGACTGAAACACTCCCAGTCACTCCGGAGGCCATGACGCTGGGGACTACTAAGGGTTGAGGAAAAGAACACCGGGTGAGAGTCCGGGGCCCACATCCCGCCCCGGAGATGGCAAAGCCCGTCCTATTCATCCCTCCTGCAAGTTATCCCAGGGTGCGATGTTCCGTCCGCCCTCCTGACTTCTTCCAGGATCCAGGAAGGCGGCCCTGATGCACCCTGAAGATTTTCTCCAGAAGCCGTCACCGCGGGGCCAGTTACCTGCCGCATCCACCTCCATCCCGCTGCTCCCACCCGTCCCGTTCGCCGCAGCTGCCGCCGCCGCCGCCATTTTCCCCCGCGCCCGCCGGCTTGGGCCCCGCCCCCCCCGTTTCCGTCTGTCAGCAGTGCATGCGCAGTGTGGCCGGGGCGTGCATCTAGTCTGACGCCAGGACACCGCGCAGCCCTTCCCGCCTGACCTCGGCTAGCACACCCCTATCCCCAGCCAGCAGCGAAGGCGGAAGGCTCGCACTACCCGAAGCCGACAGGTTTTCGTTGACCCTGACCCCACCTCTTGTTTGCAGCCGGCCTTGAATAAATTACGTGACCTCACCCGCCCCAACCTTTTCTTCTTCGTTAGTACTTTTGTAATAAGACTGACTTGTTCCTAAGTATATTGCAGAATGAACGAAATGTTATGTATTGCCCTCAGAATAAAATCCAAGCTGCTACCGCGGCCTGCGAGGCCCGATATAATCCAGTCCGTGCCTCCCATTTGGCCTTGACCTTTATTTTTCTGGCCTCCGGTCACCATGTTTCAGCCACACTAGCTTTCACATCTCTTCTTTTCACATGCCCCACTCCCACTTAAGGTCTTTCTGTTGTGTTCATTGTAACCCCATAACCAACTTAGTTACCTTACTCTAGGTTACCTAAATAATTTATTTTTGTTTTGTAAGATTTTACTTATTTTTGACAGGGGAAGGGAGGGAGAAAGAGAGGGAGAGAAACATCAATGTGTCGTTGCCTCTTGCACGCTCCACACTGGGGACCTGGCCTGTAACCCAGGCATGTGCCCTGACAGGGAATAGAACCTGTGACCCTTTGATTTACAGGCTGGCACTTAATCCACTTAGCCACACCAGCCAGGCAAGGGTACCTAAATAATTTTTTAATAAATGAATGAATATCTGGGTGGGGCCTGGTCTTGAGCAGCTCTGTCTTCTTGCCCTGTCTTTCCTTCTTCCAAATACTGATATTACCTTCAGTACTAGGAACATCCTCAGCATTTTGCAACACCTCCCACCCTCCTCATGGTCTCCATCTCCATGAGTCTCACCTCTGGCAAAGAAAACACTCCCACCCTCTCCCCACTCCTATGTGCAATCAAGTTGCGTATGCTGCCCCCTGCTTTGCTGCCCCAATGTATCTGGCTGGCTCTTGTAAGATGTGCTTATTCTTAACCCAAAGTGTAAGCTCTATAAAGTAGGTAGAATCCTATTTCTTAACCCTGGGGAGCCTACTCTAGTGCCCAGAACTAGCAGGTACAGGAAGATGTTTTCTAGTGATAATGGTGACTTACATGGATCAAGCAAACTTTCTATTTAGGATCCTGGATAAAGTGAAGTTGAAGAGCCAGCAACCCTCAAAGGAAGGGGCCTGAGAAATCCTGCAGGGAGAGAGGTTTTCTGGCCAAGGGGAAGTGAAGAGTTTGTCCCATTCTAATCCCCTGAAAAACCTGTCAGCCAGCTGAAATGTTTCCAGAAGAAAAGCATGTATGCCTTACTTCTCTTAGGAGTGTAATGTTTCTCAACTAGACTGAAGGCTAAAATAAAGACAAGAATTACTCTGGTGTTAATAAAGGTCATAGTTTGTGTTGCTGTTTCACATATTAAAGTACTCCTTTATCTTTTTGTTGTTTCAGATGCTTTTGAAACACTGTTCACATAATTACACAATTCATAAAACAGTGGTTTTATGAAATTCAAGAATGGTTTTGGATCGAATCAGTTGATATACTTGCTTTGGAAGTAATCTCACTGAGCATTTCTTAAAAGTGCATTGTATTTAAAAACTACCAAGAAAAACTCAAGTTGGCATTGTGTTAAGGCAACTATCTCACTGTTCTCTTCCTACCTTCCAACAAAACTATTTGTAAATATAATGCATCTCTTTGTTGTTGTGTTAACTTTTCCTTCCACAGGGTAGAGGTAACTGGGCTGGTGGGGAATATCTGTTCAGAGAATCTGCAAAGAAAAGATATTGAGGACTGAAGTGAGGGTCCTCCAGGAAATAACCAAACTGGGTAACCAGTTACTTTGAGTCTGTGGTGTTGTCAAGAATTTTACTTTTGGGACTTCCGCCAAGATGGAGGCATAGGTGGAAACACTGTGCCTTCTCCCACAACCAAGTTTGAATACAACAAAGGTTTGGAGAAACAAAGACACAGCCAAAGGACAGAAAATTGAATTATACAGAAGTCTGACTACATCTAACTGTTCAACGGGGACAGTAAGAGGGGCGGAGCCAGCAGCTAGCAGGGTCGGGCAGGACAGGGCCCCCAACCTAGGCGCGCAGGCAGCCTAGAACTGGTTGGGGTGCGGGGCAGACTGACTGCGGTCGCACATTCGCGCACAGTGAGATGGACCACGCAGGCCCCAGGGGCATACTCTAGTGCAGTGGGACGAAACGCGTGGGCCCGGTGCCGGCAGCAGCTGTGGCACCGGTGAGGGCTGCGGCCCTGGTGAGGGCCACAGCCGCGGCAGCAGGCGGCAGATGGGACGCCATAGTCCCTCTTTGACCCCGCCCCCACGTACAGCATCACAACCCAGCGACTTAGTTGCCCTGCGCTAGTGAACACCTTAGGGCTCCGATCCTGCTACGGAACAGGCACGAACAGCCCAAAAGATGGTGCAAGGAGAACTCAAAGTCCCAGAGCCAATAACTCTCAGCGACCGAGAAATTGCCAGCCTCTCAGAAGCACAATTCAAGACACTGTTTATCAGGATGCTAACAGAACTGGTTGATTATAGTCACAAATTAGAGGAACATATGAAGGATAAACTAATTGAAATGAAGGGAGATGTCCAGGAAACCAATAGCGATGGAAAGGAAACTGGGACTCAAATCAATGGAATGGGCCAGAAGGAAGAACGAAACATCCAACCAGAAAGGAATGAAGAAATGAGAATTCAAAAAAATGAGGAGAGGCTTAGGAACCTCCAGGACATCTTTAAACGTTCCAACATCCGGATTATAGGGGTACCAGAAGGGGGAAAGAAACAGCCACGAGTGGAACACTTATTTGAACAAATAATAAAGGAGAACTTCCCCAGTCTGGCAAAGGAAATAGACTTCCAGGAAATCCAGGCAGCTCAGAGAGTCCCAAAGAAGTTGGACCCAAGAAGGAACACACCAAGGCACATCATAATTACATTAGCCAAGACTAAAATGAAGGAGAGAATCCTAGAAGCAGCAAGGGATAAGGGGACAGTCACCTACAAAGGAGTACCCATCAGACTGTCAGCGGATTTCTCAAAAGAGACCTTACAGGCAAGAAGGGGCTGGAAAGAAGTATTCCAAGTCATGAAATCCAAAGACCTACAGCCAAGATTGCTTTATCCAGCAAAACTTTCATTTAGAATGGAAGGACAGATAAAGTGCTTCTCAGATAAGGTCAAGTTCAAGGAGTTCATCATCACCAAGCCCTTATTATATGAAATGCTAAAGGGACTTATATAAGAAAAAGAAGATGAAAAATGTGAACAGTGAAAGGACAGCAAACTCACAGTTATTAACAACCACAACTAAAACACAAGCAAACCAAGAGGACAGCTAGATCAGGAGTGGAACCATAGAAATGAAGAACACATGGAGGGTTAGCAACAGGGGAGTGGGAGGAGGAGAAGGGAGGAGAGGCACAGAAAATAGCATAGACAGTAGGTAGAAAATAGATAGGGGGGAGGGCAAGAATAGTGGGGGAAATATAGAATCTAAAGAACTTGAGACACGTGGTTATAAACTAAGGGGGGAGAATGGTGGGGGAGGGAGTGTGCGGGGGGAGGGGAATGAAGGGGGGGAATAGAACAAGTGTAATGATATAATCAATAAAATATATTTTAAAAAAAGAATTTTACTTTTGCCCTGGCTGGTGTGGCTCAGTGGATTGAGTGCCAGCCTGGGAACCAAAGGGTTGCTGGTTCAATTCCCAGTCAGGGCACATGCCTGGGCTGCAGACCAAGTTCCCAGTCTGGGGTACACAAGAGGCAACCACACATTAATGTTTCTCTTCCTCTTTTTCTCCCTTTCTTCACCATTCTAAAAATAAGTAAATAAAAATCTTTAAAAAAATTCTACTCTTGCCCTGACTAGTGTGGCTCAGTTGGTTGAGCATCATCCCGCAAAGAGAAAGGTCTCCAATTTGATTAGAGCACATGCCTGAGTTGTGGGGTTTAGTCCCTTGTCCTGGGGCATACAAGAAGCGACTAATTGATGTTTTTCTCCCTCCCTTCCCACCTCTCTACAAATAAATAAATAACATCTTAAGGATAAAAAAGATATTCTATTCTTTGGGGTCAGCTGTTACCCATCCAGACACCACTCATTACTTAACAGAAACAGATGTTTAGGAGTGTCTGCCATGGCAGCAAGCACAATTCTAGGTGCTAGGGTTACAGCACTGAACAGAACAAAGTTCTGAGTTCATGAAGCTTACATTCTAGTTGTAAGAAACAGGCAGTAAACACACATCAGAATATTAAGGGAGACTGAAGGGATGGAATTTTACACGGAAGGAAAGACCAAATGGAGTAAGGGAGCAAGATATGGGGATACCTGGAGAAAGAGTATTCTAGAGGGAATGATTGCAAAGGCCTTCAGGCAGGAGACTATTTTCTGTGTTCTAGGATTAATGAGAAAGTCAATGACCAGAGCTGAGTGAGTGAGTGAGTGAGGGAGGAAGTAATAGGAGATGAAATCAGAGTGGAGACAGAATCTTTGGGACCATTATCAGGACTTTGGCTTTCAGTCTAAACAGAGACATGACATGATTTGACTGTAAAGGCTGTAAAGGGTGACCCAGGTTGATGCATGGAAGTTAGATGGCAGGGACCATAGAAGGATGAGAGTGGACCTATTATTCTACTCCAGGTGATAGATGACCACAGCTTGGACCTGGGCAATAGAGGTAGAGAGGGCAGATGACTCAGGCCTGCAGCTATTTATATGCCCCAGTGCAGCATTGGAGAAAATGTTCCTAGGTCTGATTGGTGTGGCCCAGTTGGTTGGGCATCGTCTCGCAAAGCGAAGGGTCACTGGTTCGATTCCTGGTCAGGGCACATGCCTGGGTTGCGGGTTCAGACCCCAGTTGGGGCACATGTGAGAGGCATCCAATCATGTTTTTTTCCTCACCTAGATATTTCTCTCCCTCTCTTTCTTCCTCCTTTCCCCTTTCTCTAAAAATAAATAAATACATAAAATCTTTTTTTTAAGATTTTTATTTCTTTATTTATCTTCAGAGGAGAAGGAGCCTCAATGTATGGTTGCCTTTTGTGTGTCCCCTGCTAGGAGTTGGCCTGCAGGGAAACGGCCTGCAACCCAGGCATGTGCCCTGGCTGGGAATCGAACCGCGATCCTCTGGTTCACAGGCCCGCACTCAATCCACTGAGCTACACCAGCCAGGGCAATAAAATCTTTAAAAAGGAAAGAAAAAGAGTCCCTAGCCTGGCAACTATCGTGATGATACTGTGTGGCATATTTGAAAGTTGCTAAGAAAGTAAATCTCATAAATTCTAAAAAGAAAAAAGAGGAAAGAAAGGAAGAAAGAAAGAAAGATCCCTTCTGGAGCTCAGGCTGCGTTTCTATCCCCACATGCCCCTTCACCCAGCTGTCCTGCCAGCCTGTAAGTTCTGGTTGAATTCNAATAAAATCTTTAAAAAGGAAAGAAAAAGAGTCCCTAGCCTGGCAACTATCGTGATGATACTGTGTGGCATATTTGAAAGTTGCTAAGAAAGTAAATCTCATAAATTCTAAAAAGAAAAAAGAGGAAAGAAAGGAAGAAAGAAAGAAAGATCCCTTCTGGAGCTCAGGCTGGGTTTCTATCCCCACATGCCCCCTCACCCAGCTGTCCTGCCAGCCTGTAAGTTCTGGTTGAATTCAGGATACATTTCAAAGTAGAGTCAATGGGATTTTTTGACTCAAGAATGTTTGGGCCTTAGGAGAAGCACGTGGATTTTTATCAGTTAGTGTGAAACAAGGCTGTCCTGGTCTGCGTGCCATGTTGGCGTGCATGTGGAGGAGGGGGGTGTTCACTTGAGGAATTTCAAGACTGGCAAACCCAGTGGGGGTCAGATTACCAGCCAAAGGTGCTGCCTAACTCAGGCAGACCATAGGTGGGCTTGCCAGGCTACGGTGGCAGTACCTCTAGACGATAGTATTAAGTGTCCTCCTGCCTCCTGCATCTGAGGCGTTCTTCAGATGCTGGGTTGTTGCTCTCCTTCCATGGACAGAAATTGGTATGTCACATCCCAGTAGCTATAACTTCTCCTGTTCTCCAATTATTCCCTATGTGTACCCAGACCTTTGTCTGCAAGGCCCAGGTGTGAGACATGGCATTATTACAAAATTTACAAACACCCATTATGCCCTCCACTTCGGCACCTGTATTTGTTCCCTATTATCTCTAGCTTTTGGAGCTATATTCCTTGGCTCCTGGCTTCTTCCTCATCTTCTAATCCAGTACTTCTTAGCAACATCTTTGTTCCTCTTTTCCCATCATCACATTGACTTCCGTAGCAAAATCTATCCCTGCCACCCTCTCACATGTACAGTATACTTGGGATTAGTGCCCACTGGGCTAATCCAAGGTAACCTTCCCATTTGAAAACCCTTAATTATACTTGCAAAGTCCCTTTTGTCGCATAAAGTAACCCTCACAGATTCCAAGGATTAAGGCCTGTTTATCTTTGGGGGCCACAGTTCAGCCTGCCCCAGCATATGCGGGCAACTGTAAGGGATTTGGAGAGCAGTGTCCTCAGTCAAGGGATCTAGAACCACATTAGTCCAACAGGAGAATCCGGTGGCTGGGCCAGAATTGAGTAGGCATTCCCTAGGCTCCCCTGTGGCTCGGCTGTACCAGAGGGTCTACTAACTGCGCTGTTCTGGGGTAGCCACTACAGGGGGGGAAAGAAGTATAATTCCAAGGAATAGTCAGGGCAGAATCTTTAATTTTCAAAATAAGTCTAGAGAGCTTCCCTACCCCTTTCATCCTCGTTGCTACCCAAGAAGAAATGGCTGGCCAAGAGGAGATAAATGCTTTGGAGGGGTGGCCACACTCAGTGATCAGGCTGTCTTATTAAGGTGTATGGACCAGGAGGAGGTAGAAGGGGTGAAGGAGGTACAGCTGATTTTGGAGGAGGCCATTCTAGCACTTGGCAACTAGATGCTGTCCACAATAAGGAGTGCAAACCATTTAAAACCTTGACTCTCGGCCCATTCTTGGGTGGCTTTTTTGGCAAAAAGCACACCAGCGTCAGGCTGTTGATGGTCCGCATCAAAGCCTAAAACACAACACGGGTTAGTTTCAAGGGTCGTCACGATGTGACCTGAGGCAGGGGATCAGACTGAAACGGGGACACTAGCACCAAGAGCCCCTAGAGGCTGTGGAAGGTTCAGTGCAGCCGGTTTAGGAGGAACAGGAGGGAGTCTCTGGGCAGTGCAGGCTTGATCAGCAGTCTGATGCCAGTCAGTTTTATCAGCGACCTGGTCCTCCCCATGGGCATCCACGTGAGTGACCCAATTGTCAGAGCCAAGGAGTTCACTGCTCCAAAGGGTGCAGAATTCTATACCTGTAGTCCTCCAAGTGGTGAACCAAGCTGCCATGCTAGTAGCCCAAGTCAGTGAAATGTAACACGGCTCATCCTGGGGAGCACTTGCCGGCTGTATAACGAGAACGGCTGTGAGTTCTGCCCAGTGCTTTCAGTTTTACACAGCTGGTCCTAAGGCTGGAAAATAGCAGTCATCCTATGGACCCCATCAGGTTTCACCTTAGTGAAGCCTTCAGCGAGCCAAGCCCAGGCATTTAGTGGAACCTCTGAGACCTGACGGCTCCGCTGAGCCATGTCTTTGCTTCAAGTGGTTTCTTCCAAAGCAGTAGCTGCCACTTTTTTCACGTAAAACCTCTCTAGGTCTAGGCTGACTGCACTCTTAAAAATACCATTTCTATTTGACTAGTGAGGCCTGTTAGGCTCGTCCCATCTTTTTAACCATGCGGCTCAACCTGATTTACTCCGAAAGGCGAAAGGTGGGTAATCAGGCTGGAAAATTACAGTCTCCTGGGTCTGGAGTTCTTCAGTAGCAGGTGTACTTGATGGCTGCGTCCGGCAGGTGACGCTGTTGCATTGAGAAATGGCCTCTATGCAAAATTGGCAGCACCGGGCAGTTTTTGGCACCTGGGTCACTCTTGTGCCCAGCAATTTGTCCTTACTGCTACCCAGTCTGGAGTATAGCAGGGACCAGGCACGGCATCTGGGTCATGAGCCCAGCCCAGAGGATATGCAGACCACTGGCTTATGCAGTGCTGGCCAAAAATGACTCTGTAGACACCCTGACCTTGCACAGAGGGGCACTGTCCCACCAGGCCACTTATGAATACTCCCTCCAAGCCCACCCCGATGAATACTAGTGGCCTTTTATTGGATGGGGGCTGGACAGGCCTCCTGAGTCAACTGTGTTTGGCAGTGCTCCCTGTGTCAGGAGGAACGCATGCACTGCCTCACTGTAGCTCTGAGAATCCCTATTCCAGGTGCTGTTTTGAGCAGGTTCCTATAACCTACAATGGACTAGTCATCTGAGGGTAGACCACATCTTGTGGGCACTTTCTCCACCCAAAACACCATAACCACCCTCACATACACACACATGGGTACTGCACATGCATGCTCTTTATCCAGCAGCATGAGCTGAGAGACAATAAGGTGTCCACATTTCATTCATGACTGGAGGTAGCCAGAAGAGTTGAATGTAGAAATAAACTATCATCAGTTTTATATTGATAAAGGTTCTGTACAAAGGGGTACAAAGATAAATTGGTCCATATGCCTCTCCCCTAAGAGTTACAATCTAGAAAAAGAGAATAAATCGTGTTTGGGTGTTGTAGAAGCTAGTAGACCTTGAGCTAATCCCAGCACACCTTCTTGTCCTCCATGTCCTCACCCTGGGCATTTAATCAGTTGCCAAGTGCTCTTGTTCTTAGCTCTATACAATCTCTTATACCGATCTTCCCTTTCCTATTTCTGGCAATGCCCTAAAACCCTCTGGGCCGTCATTGTCAGTGGACAGCCTGCTGTGCCATTGGGAATGCCAAGGATGTCTCTGCTCACCTGGTCCTGGCATCTGGTGGAACCCCATTCTCCACAACCTTGACCCCTCCACTCTCACTCTGCCTCCTGCTAAACAGAAAATCCAGGCTCTCTGATGTGATTTACCTCAACTTCCTGGTCTCTAACCTAACCTAGAAGATGTATTCATCTATAGCCATCTCCTCACCTGCAGTTGTAAAGGATGAAACTTACCTGTAGTTTCATCAAAACATCCTGTAGGAGCCGGATGTGACTCAATGATTTAGAAGCATGCTCTATAGATCGAGCAGTAGCAGTGGAGACAAATGAATGGACTGCGGTCAAGTGCTGGCCACCGGGAGATGACCTGACAGGTACAGGTCGCCAAAGCCCACCACCCACACGAAGTGCAGACACTTTGGGTTCCAATGCAGCCATAGCTTCACATTAATAAGACGTGCCATGGTTATGGGAGAAACTCCCAGCAACTCGATTCTTCTCACCACTGCAGTAAAAAATTACAGATCAGCCCTGGCTGGTGTAGCTCAGTGGATTGAGTGCGGCCGGCCTGTGAACCAAACAGTGACAGTTGATTCCCAGTCAGGGCACATGCCTGGGTTGCAGGCTAGTTCCCAGGTGGGGACTCATGACAGGCAACCATACATTGATACTTCTCTCCCTCTCTCCTTCCCTTCCCCTCTAAAGATAAATAAATAAAATCTTTTAAAAAAAGAATTACAGATCAGTGAGTCTACTAGTGTTCAGGCAAGGTTTATTGCTAATTCATTCTCATGAAAGAGAACAGGCCTAGTTAAGGGGGAGTGGTGTTGAAAGGCAAAGGTTCAGCGCAAAGCAGGGTAAGGGCGGCGAAAGTAAGGGTGACCAAAGGTCGAGGTGGCAAGCGCAGGCGTGACAAGAGCTGGAGTGGTAAACACGGAAAGCCAAGAGAGCCAAGAACGCCAAGCCAGTGTCTTCTGTTCTGAGGGCTTCTGTAGTTGGCGGGGTGAGGGTGAAGAAGTTACTTATTGATTGACAGGTGAAGGTGGAGCCAGCTTTCGGTGGTGGGGTGGCGGGAACACCCAGAGGTATTAATGGGCTTCTTCCTTTGGGCACTGTGGGCCCTTCCTGGCCTTTCAGGCCTTGGGATGAAAGCAGTTTCACAGGCTTTCTTTCCCAGACAGTGGAGACGATTCATAGAATCTCAAGGACAGCCCTCCTCCCTGGTCAGCATGCTGTTTCCTGTGCTGTTGGAACACCAGGCAGTCTGACCGGCCCAGGCCCAGGACTGCTGAGTTAGTAGGTGAAACATGCCTCCCTCCTCCTCCCTGCCTTGGTTGGCTAGCTCTCTCCTTTGGTTCCCACCATGACAGGGGCTTTGGCTATTTCACCAAAATTAAAAATTTCATTCACATATGACTTTTGGCCACAGATAAAAATAACTATCTGACAAGTGAGTTGACCTCGCCTGCCAGCCCACCCAGAGCACAGCACCCACATCCCAGGCGAAGCCTTCCCACCCTGTGGCTCCCAATGGGAACTACTCCTGGATGTCGAAGTATATTATTTCCTCCCTTTCTCTAGCCCCTCAGGGTAGTCTTCATTATAGACAAGAAGGTGCGGCTGAGTGCCTATTTTGCCTCCAAACGTATCCCAGGGTCCTGTGTGCATACTTATTTGTAAGCATGGGGGTTTGTGTGAAGAGAGGAAAATAGAACAGAACAACAGAGGAGAAAGCTGGGTCAGATCCTTTAGAGAACTGCTTTCCTTGCAGTTCCACAAGCCCCAACTCTGATTTGGATCATGCCTTTGGATTCGAAAGTTCTCTGGAAACCTACATAACCCCTCCCCCTAACTTTTCATGAGTTAGTCTTGAGAGGCTAAACTATAAGAGCCTATGAGCTACTGGATCGCAATGCTAACAACTCATCGTCACCAGGAACCTCAGAAACACTGGATAGGAAGTTCCCTGAGATGCCTGGGCTGCTGTTGTTATGGGAATGTACCTTGTGAAGTGAAGCTCAAAAAAATCTGCACAATTCTGACCAAAAGGTAAGGGTTAAGAGACCTCTCTTATTCGTGTGAGGCAGAGAACGCCATCCCACACAGAATCTTAGGGCACTTGGTTTAAAGGTAAAAGAAAACTATAGAATCATGCATCTGTTTCCAGTAACAACTAAAAACAAGCTGGAAGGTGCCTCTAATTCAGGTTGGGATCAAGTGAATCCCTGATTGCAATGCTCACACCACAGAGCCATAAAAGAAGGCTGTTGGGATGTCCCATCTGTCTTTCTCTCCAGCCTGTTCCCTCTTGCCAAGTCTGGGATTCCTGAGTACTTAAATGCACGTCCTCTCAGGTCCTATACTGGGATGTCGGATAGGAGGGGCCAGCTCATAGGAGGGGAGAAACTGGCCTGGTAGTGAGGATTCCAGAGTATAAGGCTAGAACAGAGGTACTTGCCTCACGGCTGGCCTTAAAGCTGGCATAGCATCTTGCCCTCAGGACCACAACTCTCGCAAGCCAGGTACCCTCTCTACAATGTGTCACTTAGTGAACGCAGCGACTAACCAAATGATTTCATCCTGTTCAATTCACTCACCTGCCTATATCAGCTCTTTTTTCCCCCTATATCCAGAGTGCTGGACTGCCCTGGAGTGGTAAAAATGGGACACTTACGTGTCAGTTGTCTTAGTCATGGGGCTGTCGTTTGGAATAAAGTGGCTGAGGAACGTGGTTGAATCTCTCCTACAGGAGGCAATGACATTAGTCCCAAAGCCATGCTTGCGGTGTGTTTGTTGAAGCTGTAATCAGTTCCAGCAGCCTACTTCTGTAGGGCACTTCCGGTGCCCTTTCCCATACTCATCTGTTGTTTGAGGGAAGACAGCCACCCCAAACTAAACTAAACTTGGAGAGAGAGCTTTTCACCCTAACCCAGTGGTTCCCAACTGGGGGTGATTTTGTCCTTCAGTAGACTTTTGGTACTGTCTTGAGACATTTTTGGCTGTCAAACTGGAGGTGGGTGTTACTGGCATCTAGTGAGTAGAGACCAGGTATACTGCTAAACATCCTACTATGCACAGGACAGCACTCTACAACAAAGAATTATCTAACCCCAAATCTTAGTATCAGCTCTTTTGGTGCACACACACACAACCTTCCCAGGGCTCAAGCTGGCTCAGGTGGTCTGCAGAGGACCAGTTCCAGTGTTTGCCACCTTAGAGAAATTGGAACCCTCTTCCTCCTCCCCCAGTGGTCCTGTCTCTCTTTAGCATTTCTAGATTTATTTCAGAGGCCTAGTGCCCTTTCCTGCCACCGAGACCTTGATAGACCTAACTTGGAACTATCTCAGGAAGCAGGGAAGGATAGGAGACCAGGACTTCTTATGCAAACTGATTCATGTCCTCCCCTGCACACAGCAACATGGGACAGTAGAGCTTTGGTAAACCACGCACAAAGGGAGCCCATATTTACAAAACCCAGGGAGACCACTGAACAAAGACCAGTAATTCACGGGCATTTTCTCTCCCTAAGTGGCACCTCTGTTGCTAAAGAAAAATGACAAAGTGTTTTTTAAAAAAAAATAGTTTGTTTATTTTTAGGGAGAGGGAGAAAGAGTGGGAGAGAGCCCTGGCTGGCATAGCTCAGTGGATTGAGCGCGGGCCTGCGAACAACACGATCGCGGTTCGATTCCCAGTCAGGGCACATTCCTGGGTTGCAGGCCAGTTCCCAGCAGGGGCCATTTCCCAGCAGGGGTTGCACGAGAAGCAACCATACATTGATGTTTCTCTTCCTCTCCTTCCCTTTCCCTCTAAAGATAAATAAATAAATATTTAAAAAAGAGTGGGAGAGAAACTTCAATATGTGGTTGCCTCTCATGTAGACCCCACTGGGGACATGGCCTGCAACCCAGGGATGTGCCCTGATTGGGAATTGAACCAGCAATCCTTTGGTTCACATGCTCAATCCACTGAGCTACACCAGCCAGGGCCATTCAGCCAGGGCCATTCAGTAAGATCTTATTCAACCTTAAAAAGAAGGAAATTCTGACACATGCTACAACATGGATGAAACTTTTGGACATCATGCTAAGTGAAACAAGCCAGTAACAAAAGGACAGTTACCGTCCACCTGTATGACGTAGTCAGAGTAGTCGAACTGAGAGCAGAATGGTGGTTGGCAGATGTAGTGAGGTGAAAGGGGTGGGTTGGGGGGACGGGGGGCTGTTCAATGAGTACAGAGTGTCCAGGTGGGAAGATAAAAAAGATCTGGAGAGGATGGTAGTGTCATGGTTGTGTAACTGTGCAAATGTGTCACCACGGCGGTAGACCCCTGGCTGTACTGATCTTTTCATTTCAATTACAGGGTGGAAAAAAACAACAGAAAAGAAAGAAGAGGGCTACAACAACAAAAACTGGCCAGAGTCAGCCTGAACCAAGATGGCACTGGATCTGATCTTTAAGAGACCTTGAACCTCAGTATATACTTTTTTTACTCTTTTTTCACATTTATTTTTATTTTTTTTAATTTGTTTTCTTGATTATGCTACTACAGTAGTCCCATTTCCCCCTCTTCACTCCCTTCCACCTTGCACACACTCTCCCACCCACATTCCCCTGTTTTAGTTCATGTCCATGTGTCATACTCAAAAGTTCTTGTCTTCTACATTTCCCATACTATTCTTACCCTCCCCTTGTCTATTTTCTACCTACCATCTATGCTACTTATTCTCTGTACCTTTTCCCCCTCTCTGCTCCTTGCTAACCCTCCATGTGATCTCCATTTCTGTGGTTCTGTTCCTGTCCTAGTTGTTTGCTTAGTTTGTTTTAGATTTAGTTTTAGGTGTGGTTGTTAATAATTGTGAGTTTGCTGTCCTTTTACCCTACATGTTTTTTTGTCTTCTTTTTCTTGATAAATCCCTTTAACATTTCATACAATAAGAGCTTGGTGATGGTGAACTCCTTTAACTTGACCTTGTCTGAGAAGCACTTTATCTGCCCTTCCATTCTAAGATTTTCAAAAATATTTTATGTATTTTTAAAATATATTTTATTGATTATGCCATTACAGTTGTCCCATTTCCCTCCCTTCATTCCCCTCCACCCGCTTCCACCCATTCCCTCGCTTTAGTTCATGTCCATGTGTCACAAGTTCTTTAGTTTCTACATTTCCCATACTATTCTTGACCTCCCCACTGTGTATTTTCTACCCACCGCCTATGCTACTTATTCTGTGTACCTTTTCCCCCTCTCTCCTCCTCCCACTCCCCTGTTTCTAACCCTCCCTTCATTTCTATGGTTCTGTTCCTGATCTGGCTGTCTGCTTAGTTTGCTTTTGTTTTAGGTGTGGTTGTTAATAACTGTGAATTTGCTGTCCTTTCATATTCATATTTTTAACTCCTTTTTCTTAGATAAGTCCCGTTAGATAATGTCCTTGCATTCTAAATGAAAGCTTTAATGGATAGAGCAATCTTGGATGTAGGTCCTTGCCTTTCATGATTTGGAATACTTCGTTCCAGTCCCTTCTTGCCTGTAAGGTCTCTTTTGAGAAATCAGCTGACAATCTGATGGACACTCCTTTGTAGATGACGCTCTCATTTTGTCTTGCTGCTTTTAAGATACTCTCCTTATGTTTAATCTTGGCTAATGTAATCATGATGTGCCTTGGTGTGTTTCTCCTTTGGTCCACCTTCTTTGGGACTCTTTGAGTTTCCTGGACTTCCTGGAAGTCTATTTCTTTTGCCAGACTGGGGAAGTTCTCCTTTATTATTTGTTCAAATAACTTTTCCACTTGTTGCTCTTCCTCTTCTCCTTCTGGTACCCCTATAATTTGGATGTTGTAATGTTTAAAGATGTCCTGGAGGTTCCTAGGCCTCTCCTCATTTTTTTTTTGAATTCTCATTTCTTCATTCTTTTCTGATTGGATGTTCCTTTCTTCCTTCTGGTCCACTCCATTGATTTGAGTCCCAGTTTTCTTTCCATCACTATTGGTTCCCTATGCATCTTCTTTTATTTCACTTAGCGTAGACTTCATTTTTTTTTGTCTAATTTGTGACCAAATTCAACCAGTTCTGTGAGCATCCTGATCACCAGTGCTTTGAACCATGCATCTGATAGGTTAGCTATCTCTTTGTCACTTAGTTGTATTTTTTCTGGAACTTTGATTTGTTTTTTCATTTGGGCCATTTTTTTTTTGTCTAGTTGCACCTGTTATGTAGTGAGGGGCAGAGCCTCAGGTGTTCACCAGGGCGGGGCAATCCACAACACCATGTCCTGGTGCTGTTTGTAGGGCAGGGGTCTGAGAGAGAACAATGGCTCTTGCTCTGCTCTCTGCCAGATTTCAGTCACTTCCCCCACTTCCTGCAAGCAAATTGGGCCCTTCTGGTGCTGATTCCTGTGTGGGTGCATTTGTGTACATCCTGAGACCCTGTGGGTCTCTCCAACAAACTCTCCTGTGAGGCTGGGAGTTTCCTTTGGAACCTCAACCCCCACAGGTGTTTGCAATCAGTGTTTTGAGGCTTTATTTCCCCATACTGGGATCCTGGGTTGTTTGGTCTGTCTCACTCCCAAGTTTTGCCTGGTTTATCTGCACACAAATGTGGGACCAGACACGTGGCACCCCTTTACAATCTGCCGCCTCGCTGGGTCCGCCAGCTGCTACTTTGTGTGCCCAAGGTCCACCAGTCGCCCTGCCATGAGCCCTCTCAGTCCCGGCTCTGCAACTCCGCCCCTCCTACCCCTCTAGATGAATGTGTCTACTTTTAACTCCTTGGTTGTTGGACTTCTATACAGTTCAATTTTTCTGTCAGTACTGGTTGTTTTTTTTGTTTTGAAATTGTTGTTGTCCTTATTTTGGTTGTGTGAGGAGGCACAGTATGTCTACCTATGCCTCCATCTTGGCCAGAAGTTCTTTTTTAACCCTTTAAAATATATTTTATTTACTTATCTTATGGCAAAGGAAGGGAGGGAGAAAAAGAAAAAGAGAACCAAAAAAATAGGACTTCCAGCCAAGATGGAGGCGTAGGTGGAAACACTGTGCCTCCTCGCACAACTAAGTTTAAAAACAACAAAGTTTTAGTAACAAAAATGCAGCCAAAACACAAAAAATTAAACTGTACGGAATTCCAACAACAACGAACCATTCAGCCAGACAGGTAAGAGGGGTTGAGTCTGCTGCGGAGCGGGTTTGGACTGGAAAGATCATTAGGTTGGACTGACCCAGGAGCATAGGCTGCGGCGGTTGGTGGATCCCAGGCGTGGGGTGACAACAGGCGGACCCAGTGAGGGCGCAGGGCAGCAGGCTGACTGGAGTCACACATTCGTGTGCAGATACACCAAGCGAAGGAGCGAACAGTGAGACAGACCTCTTAGGCCAGTGCCCCAGTGATGGGAATTAGAGCCTGAAAGCACCAATTGGAAAGACTTTCAGGGTTGAGGTGCCAGGAGAGGCTCCCAGGCTCACAGAGAGTTCGTTGGAGAGACCCACAGGGTCCTGGAGGGTACACAAGCCCACACACCTGGGAACCAGCACCAGAAGGGCCCAATTTGCTTGTGGGAAGCTGCAGAGGGGACAGAAATCTGAGAGAGAGCGAAGCAAAGCACCATTTTTTTCCCCTCTCTGACCCCGCCCCCATGTACAGCATCACAAAACAGCGACTGGGTAGCCCCACCCTGGTGAACACCTAAGGCTCCGTCCCTCATACACAACAGGTGCGAACAAACCAAAACATGGCTCAAAAACAGCTCAAAGCCCCAGAGCCTATAATTCTAAGTGACCAAGAAATAGCCAACCTTTCAGATGCACAGTTCAAAATACTGGTGATCAGGATGCTCACAGAACTGGTTGGTTTTAGTCACAAGTTAGAGGAACAAATGAAGGCTAAACTAATTGAAATGAAGGGAAATGCACAGGAAACCAATAGTGATAGAAAGGAAACTGGGACTCAAATCAAGAGAGTGGACCAGAAGGAAGAAAAAAATGACCAAACAGAAAAGAATGAAGAAACAAGCATTCAAAAAAATGAGGAGAGGCTTAGGAACCTCCAGGACATCTTTAAACATTCCAACATCTGAATTATAGGGGTACCAGAAGGGGAAAAGGAACAGCCACAGTGGAAAATTTATTTGAACAAATAATACAGGAGAACTCCCCCAGTCTGGCAAAGGAAATAGACTTCCAGGAAATCCAGGCAGCTCAGAGAGTCCCAAAGAAGTTGGACCCAAGAAGGAACACACCAAGGCACATCATAATTACATTACCCAAGATTAAAATGAAGGAGAGAATCCTAGAAGCAGCAAGAGATAAGGAGACAGTTACCTACAAAGGAGTTCCCATCAGACTGTCAGCTGATTTCTCAAAAGAGACCTTACAGGCAAGAAGGGGCAGGGAAGAAATATTCCAAGTCATGAAATCCAAATGCCTACATCCGAGGATTACTCTATTCAGCAAAGCTTTCATTTAGAATGAAAGGACAGATAAAGTGCTTCTCAGATAAGGTCAAATTCGAGGAGTTCATCATCACCAAGCCCTTATTATACAAAATGCTAAAGGGACTTATATAAGAAAAAGAAGATGAAAAATATGAACAGTGAAAGGACAGCAAACTCACAGTTATTAACAACCACAACTAAAACAAAAGCAAACCAAGACAGCTAGATGGGGAGTGGAACCATAGAAATGGAGATCACATGGAGGGTTAGCAACAGGGGAGTCGGGGGAAGGAGAAGGGGGGAGAAGGTACAAAGAATAAGTAGCATAGATGGTGGGTAGAAAATAGATGGGAGGAGGGCAAGAATACTATGGGAAATACAGAATCTAAAGAACTTGTGACACATGGACATAAGCTAAAGGAGGGGGAATGATGGGGGAGGGGTGTGCAGGGTGGAGGGGAATGAAGGGGGGAATAGGACAACTGTAATGGCATAATCAATAAAGTATATTTTTAAAAAGAAGAGAACCATCGACATGTGAGAGAAACATTCATCAGTTGGCTCTCCTTTGTATCTTGACCAGGGACCGAACCCACAATCCAAACATGTGCCCCAACTGGGAATCCTTTGCTTTGCCAGAGGACCCCCAACCAACTGACCCACACCAGTCAGGACTGTTATTTACTTTTCAATATGTTTAAGTCCTTGAGGGTACAGCATTACATGGATTCTGTGTCCAATGGCCTTAGCAGGAAGGTTGCTTTGGAATTTAGCATGCACCATACCACCATATCCATGAGCATGAGTTACCTTCCTCCCGATTACTCTGGCTTGTTTGGTTTATCACCAGGAGTCACTGTGTTGTTCTTTGCTTTGTACACATAAGCACATCTCTTGCCTAGACAGAAACAGTTTCATCTGAAGCATACACATTTTCAATTTTAAGAAGAGCTATGTGCTCCCTCTGGTTCCAGATACCCCATTTATAGCTGGCAAAAATGGCCTTGGAGCATAGCCTTCCAGACATATTTGTCCTTGCTGAAGTCCTGTTCCCGGCAGGCTCCACAGGCTTCAAGATGAATTTCAGTATATATTGACTGTAATACATTAGCATGCCAAAAGACACATCTGCTGGTGCCAGGACAGATCCCACTCTGATCATATAAGGAAAGAAAAGGAGTAGCACTCCAATTCAGGAAAAAGACCAACCTGTAAACTAATGCATATCCCTCCCCCCATTATGTTGCCACCATAATAATCACCCCCAGACTTCTCTAGAAGGAGAAGTTGATTTGTGAGTCTGACTCCCGCTTCTTTATTCTCTGGCCATTGAATAAGAGTGAGACAAAGTAAGATAGCTCAAATGAAAGAACAGATCAAACTCCAGAAAAAGAAGTAAGTGACAAGGAGATAGATAGCCTATCAGATGCAGAGTTCAAAACACTAGTGATCAGGATGTTCATAGAAATGATTGAGTGTGTGATTGCAAAATAAAGGAAGAAGTGAAGGCTATACAAAGTGAAATAAAGAAAAATATATAGGGAACAAACAGTGAAGGGAAAGAAACTGGGACTCAAATCAATGATTTGGAGCACAAGCAAGAAATAAACATTCAGCCAGAACAGAAAGAAAAACAGGAATTCAAAAAGATGAGGAGAGGCTTAGGAACCTCTGGGACAACTTTAAATATCCAAACACCCAGATCATAGTGGTGCCAGAAGGAGAAGAAGAGCAAGAAATAGAAAACTTCTTTGTGAAATAACGAAGGAGAAATTTCCCAATCTGGCAAAGGAAATAGACATGCAAGTCTAGGAAGCTAAGAGAGTCCCAAAGAAGTTGGATCTGAAGAGAAATACACCAAGACATTTCATGATTAAATTACCCAAGATTGGTGGAAAGAAGGGAAATGGTCTAGTAAAAGAGCATGTATGAATGAGGCATGGACATAGACAACAGTGTGAGAATTCACTGTGGGAGTGTGGGGGGGTTGGGTGGAGAAGGGCAAAGGGGGAAAATTGGGACAACTGTAATAGGACAATGATAAAAAATCTTTAAAAAATAAAACAAAAATAAATTACCCAGGATTAACAATAAGGAGAGAATCTTAAAAGCAGCAAGAGAAGAGTTTCTACATAAGAGTTTCCATAAGACTCTCAGTTGATATCTCAAAAGAAACCTTACAGGCAAGAAGGGGCTGGAAAGAAGGGTTCAAAGTTATGAAAAGCAAGGAACTACATCCAAGATTGCTCTATCCAGCAAAGTTATTATTTAGAGTGGAAGGGCAGGTAAAGTGCCTCCCAGATGAGTTAAAGTTAAAAAACCTCATCATCACCAAGGCCTTACTATATAAAATGCTAAAGGGACTTATGTAAGAAAAAGAAAATAATTAAATATCTGAATTGCAAAATGACAACAAACTCACAACTATGAACAACTGAACCTAAAAAAATGAAAACAAAAACTAAGCAAACAACTAGAACAGGAACAGAATCACAGAAGGAGAGATCACAAGGAGGAATATCAGTGGGGAGGGGGAGGGAAGAATCCAGGAAAAGGTACAGGGAATGAGAAGCATAAATAACAGGTACAAAATAGATGCAGGGGAGGAATGGGTTAAGAATAGTAAGAAGAATGGAGAAGCTGAAGAACTTACGAGTACGAGCCATGGACATACCCCTGAGGTGGGGGAAATACTGATGGAAGGTGGGATAAGGGCAAAGGGGAGTAATGGGGAGAAAATGATGGGACAAATGTAACAGTATAATCAATAAAATATACTAAAAATGGCCCAAACAGCAAGTTTGGTGTCTCATATATTCTACTTGAATAAATTGTATTAAAAAATCTCTCTTAGGTCACAGGAGCAATGTGGACATGATTTCAGTGCTGTGGATGGGTTTCAATGAGTCCAGCAGATCACTGGGGCTACAGATGCTATTGCTAATTCACCAGTTTTGTACTGATGTCCTGTTTCGGACCAGAATCCTCATTGCAGTTTAGAGTGATGTCCTGTTACCTCCAGCCTTTCATATTTCCTTAATCTCTCCTTGTCTTTCATGGCCTTGATGAAAGTTTTCCTTTTTGTAATTCCTATGAAGGATTTTTTGTAATTCCTATAAAAATTTTCTCAACCAAACTATGACAATTTAGAAAAATCTCTTAGGGTCACTTAGGCAGGATATTTTATATATATAGTCTGTCTATACATATATTTTCCAATGGCTGGAAAAAGTCCAGCCATGTTAATATAACAAAAATGGTTTGCATGGCATTGTTGTAACTTGACAGCCAAGGAGAGTGGAGTGGAATGCACATGCATGAACAACGACAACATTACTGTGCTAGTCAGTGGGGATGGCAGATGCCACTGAGTGAGCTTGTGCACTGTATGGCCATCACATTCAAAATGACTGAGCGAGTAGAACAATGAATCTGTATCAAATTTTGCTTTACACTTGAAAATTCCTCCACAGAGACTATTTGGATGATTTAGAAGTCTTTTGAGGATGATGCAATGAGTGATTGGCAGATTCATCACAACAATGTGCCCACTCATGCATCACATCTCAGGCAGACTTTTTGGTGAAACATTAAATCATCCAGGTGACTCAACTCCTTTACAGACCANATATATTTTCCAATGGCTGGAAAAAGTCCAGCCATGTTAATATAACAAAAATGGTTTGCATGGCATTGTTGTAACTTGACAGCCAAGGAGAGTGGAGTGGAATGCACATGCATGAACAACGACAACATTACTGTGCTAGTCAGTGGGGATGGCAGATGCCACTGAGTGAGCTTGTGCACTGTATGGCCATCACATTCAAAATGACTGAGCGAGTAGAACAATGAATCTGTATCAAATTTTGCTTTACACTTGAAAATTCCTCCACTTGAATAGTCTCCTCCAGAGACTATTTGGATGATTTAGAAGTCTTTTGAGGATGATGCAATGAGTGATTGGCAGATTCAACAGAAAGAGAGGGAAACATCAACTTGTGGTTGCCTCTCGTGCACCCCCACTGGGGACCTGGCTGGCAACCCAGGCGTGCGTCCTGACTGATAATTGAGTCAGTGACCTTTTGGTCTGCAGGCTGACACTCAATCCATTGACTCACACTAGCCAGGGCTAAAATTTTATTTTATGTGGGCAGATTCAAGAGGTTTTTGTGCATAAATCCTAAGTGTACAACTCATTTATATTGAGATAAAAGTCATATATATGTATATACACACACACACACATATGTATAATCTGTCCAGAAGTTATACAACCATGTAATATGAAAAATAGAGACATTTATTGAAGAAGATACAAGATACAAGAAACATTGTACATAGGACAATGATGCCTCAGTCCCCTTCAATGTAGGCACCTTGGGACCTCACACAGTTCTCCCAGTAGTCATCAGCTGCCCCATTGTATATTCCTGAATCTGATTGATGGTCTGAAATCTTTTCCCTTTCAAAGGTGGTTTTAGTTTTGGGAAAAGCCAGAAGTTTTGGGGTGCCAAATTTGGGCTGTAAGAGAGCTGAGTCACCTGGGTGATTTGATGTTTCACCAAAAAGTCTGCCTGAGATGTGATGCATGAGTGGGCACATTGTTGTGATGAATCTGCCAATCACTCATTGCATCATCCTCAAAAGACTTCTGAATCATTCAAATACTGTATTTTTTGGACTATAAGATGCACTGTTTTCTCCCCAAATCCAGGAAGACAATATGGGTGCACCTTATAGTCCGAATGTAGCTTACCTGGCTTGCTGTGGGGAAGGGTGGGATGGTGGTGGAGCAGGGTCACAGGTTATTTTACCACATTTTTTGCTTCAAAATTTTTTCCTATTTTCTTCTTCTAAAACCTAGGTGCGTCTTATGGTCCTCTGTGTCTTATAGTTGTAAAAATACAGTACTCATACTCACTCCCTCTGAGCTCCAGCACCGGAGTAGCAGCTTGAAAGGCACTTGTGGCGTACAGGGAGGAACTGAAATATCTAGCACCAGGGTAAGAGCTGGGGGACAGTTTTCTCCCAGACAGAAATGAGGGCAAAGGCCATTGTTCCTTTTCTGAACCCTCTCCCCACAGAATGACAGAGCTGGCAGGTGGAAGCCATATCTAAGACTCCATCAACCTGGCTCACATGGTTTGTTCCACCCTGGGGAATCCCTGAGGCTCTGCCCTACCCAACTCACAGCCCACCCAAGCTGTTACCAGTGTCTTTTCCATGTGACTGGTTGGTCTCTGTTCAGGCTTCATATCTTTCTAAAGCCTCTCAAACAAGCAACAACCAGCCTCATTGAGCCCCCAGCCCTAGCAGCATCCAGCTTTGGATCACAGTTTGGCTTTTCCTGGGAAATTCCAAGCCCAGCACAAGCAGCAGCCATCTGCATACTGCTTTGTAGATCATGCTAGGTGGCTCCAGGCAGAACACAGGTGAGGGCTGACCTTGGCCTGCACCAACCAGGAAAGCCCAGAGCCTGTGCACCCAGTGGACAGATACAGACCATGTCGGAACACAACCACCCTGCCTCTGCATAGCTGATCCTCCACAGAGGGTGGAGGTGGGTGGTAAGTGGTCATAACCAGTCCTTCCAACTGAATGGACTGGGTAAATCCCTCCCATTAACCTGTCAACAGCAATCAAGACTGAACTACAAGAGGAGGGTGTACTCACACCACAAAGAGAGCACACCTTGAGTACCCAGAGTGGGTGATAGGGGAGGCTGTGCCACTCTACCCTACAGAACGCCTACTACATTACACCACACTACCAATATAAGGAGTCATAGCAGCTCTGACCTAATACATAGAAACAAACACAAGGAGACTGCTGAAATGAGGAAACAAAGAAACGTGGCCCAAATGAAAGAACAGATCAAAATGGAGATGAGCAATTTATCAACTGCACAATTCAAAACACTGGATATAAGGATGCTCAAGGAACTTAGTGAGTACCTCACCAGCATAAAAAAGACCAGGCAAACATGAAGGATATACTCATGGAAATAAACAACAATTTAGAGAGAATCAACAGTAGAGTGGATGAAGCCAAGAATAAAAGCAATGATATGTGACATAAGGAAACAAAAAATAACCAATCAGAACAACAAGAAGAAAAAGAATCCAAAAAAAATGAGGATAGTGAAAGGAGCCTTTGGGACAACTTTAAGTGTTCCAACATTCGCATCATAGGGATGCCAGAAAGAGAAGAGAAAAGCAAGAAATTTGAAATCTGTTTGAAAAAAATAATGAAAGAAAACTTCCCTAATTTGGTGAAGGAAATAGACATGCAAGTCCAGGATGCACAGAGAGTCCCAAACAAGATGGATGCAAAGAGGCCCACTTCAAGACACAGCATAATTAAAATGCCAAAGGTTAAAGATAAACAGAGAATCTTAAAAGCAGCAAGCAAGTCCTGGCTGGTGTAGCTCAGTGGATTGAGCGCGGGCCTGCGAACCACACGATCGCGGTTCGATTCCCAGTCAGGGCACATGTCTGGGTTGCAGGCCAGTTCCCAGCAGAGGATACACCAGAAGCAACCATACACTGATATTTCTCTCCTTCTCTCCTTCCCTTCCCATCTAAAGATAAAGAAATAAAATCTTAAAAAAAAAAAAGCAGCAAGCAAAAAGCAGTTAATTACCTATAGGGGAGTTCCCATACAGTTGTTAGGTGACTTTTCAAAAGACACTTTTCAGGCTACAAGGGATTGGCAAGAAATAGTCAAAGTCATGAAAAGCAGGGACCTACAGCCAAGATTGCTCTACCCAGCAAAGCTATCATTTAGAATTAAAGGTCAGATAAAGAGCTTCCCAGACCAGAAAAAACTAAAGGAGTTCACCATAACCAAGCCATTACTGTATGAAATGTTAAAGGAACTTATTTAAGAAAAAGAGCAATACTATGAACAATAAAATGGCAATAAATACATACTTATTAACAATAGAATCTAAAAAACAAACTAAGTCAACAAGAAGAACAGAGACAGAATCATGGATATGGAGAGTGTTTTCAGGGTTGGCAGATGGAAGGGGGTTATGAGGAAATGGGCAAAGAGGTGAGGGGATATAGAAGTACAAATTGGTAGTCATAGAATATCCACAAAACAGGAAATGGAGTAGCCAAAGAACTTACACGAATGACTCATCGACATGAACAAAGGTGTGAGGATTGCCTGAGGGAGTGGGGGTGTTGGGTGGAGGGGAGCAAAGGGGGAAAAACTGTAACAGCATAGTAAATAAAATGTAATTTAAAAGAAAAAAGTAAATAAACTTTTCTACCATCTGGTCTAGATCTAAGGACAATGCAGGAAGACAAGAAACTCCAGACAGTGAGAAACTGTGCAAGATAAACCATACTTTTCCTTAAATAAACCCCAAAGAAGAAAAATTAATTCAGAGATGCTATTGGCTTGTGAAATTATAATTTCCACAGCAAACCTGTACTAACTAAATCACGGGCAACAACGGAATTAGTCTCTGAGTATTGCTTTTGCTGCCTCCCTAAAACAAGAATAAAAAAGACTGCATCACTTCTGGAAGTCTAACCTCCTCACAGAGCCCTGCTCTTGATCACCTTTTCTTAGCACATACCACATTTCACTGGCATTGGCTATTCAAATTATTGTCCTTAGACTGAAGTCACTGAGAGGAAGATCTGTTGCATTCGCAGAGCCAAGAGGCTGTACACTAAATATTGGATAAAGTAAAAGTTGAGATCAAATGCAAGACAGAGATCTAAGGGGGATCAAGAGGGCTCTTGTTACTCAGGAGATCAGAAGAGTTTGTTTTGTATATAATCTGTAAGAATGGGATTTCATCAGTGAAGGCATAAAAGCAAGTAAAGATGAGTGAACCACTAAACCTTGCTCATTTCATACATTCATCACACCAATAGGTTCTCCCCCCGCCCCACCTTTTTTTTTTTACCAGTTAGTGCCCCATGTTTTTCTCTCTCATCCCTTGTACAAATTTGTCCTCACCTGAATTCTCTGACGGGCTGGAATGTATTCTTGAGATTTTAGTGATTTAAGGGGGAAATTTTACATGACACTGTTGGGGAGGGGGATAGTCTTCCTGCTACCCTTGTTGAGTTCTTACAACTGGACTAATAATAAAATTAACACAGGCCAGATTAACATGAGAAAAACCAGTTTAAAATGTGGGCATGGGAGAGCATAGATGATACTCAGAGAATTGACAGACCTGCCAACTTTTCATACTTTTAGACAAACAATAAGTTTGTGAAGAACCAACAGGACAGGTCTGGACGCTCGTTGGTGAGGAATCTAATCTAAACTAAGTCTGGATTGGGGTAGTAAATTAGTAACAAGGTTTTTACCTTAAGCTTCTACCCTCGAGCCCCACTCCTGGATTCCCTAATTCCAGGGTGTCTTTCTCCCTTGGAGCAAGAAGGGCACTTTTCACAAGGGAGATTATTCTCCCGATTTCAGGAGGATGCAGAGAGCTCAGAGCGTTCTTCTTGCGTTGCTAGTTTTTAAAGTAACTTTAAATAAAAATAATCAATATAGTGTTGTTCGATATTTTGCAGCCGCCTGCCCTGGTCCCGGATAATACCAACAGAAAACCTTGGAAGCATGAACTTAGTTTATTTGGAAAGTTAAAATAAGGCTGAGTTTTTTATATTGATGAATCCTTCCAAAGTCTACTACTACAGCTCGGCTAAAGGCCGGGTCGCTCACGCACTGAGCGATTTCCTCCGCCATTGGCTGCCACGCAGGAGATAGAGCGTGTAGCCAGAGCCAGTCGACCGTGTTTCTCCCATGCCCTCCCGAGCCCCCTTCTGCGCCCCCTTCCGCGCCCAGTCTCGGGCTAGTGGCGCCTGAGCATGCGCCCTGAGACGGAGGTGAGTGGGATCCCAACCCGCCCGGCCAGCAGGGGGCGCGGCTGGACGGGGGCGGGAGGCCCAGCTGTCCCGCCAGCGTTTGGGCCCTGCGCCAGTGCCTTGCGACCGTGACCAGGAGTCAGTAAACCACCGAGAGGCGGAGACCTCCCATTTTCCTAGAGAGAGCAGGTGGGAGCGGCGCACGGGGTAGGGGTACGGGCGCGGGTTGAGTGGCAAAAGAAAAAAAAAGGGGACCGACCCGGAAGCGAAACGGAGGGAGCTTCCGTTCTTTGTTCTGTCCCTGGTGTGTGGGTCTGTGACAGTGTCCAACGGAGCCTGGTCCGTGCCCGGGCCCCTCAAGTCTTCCGTCCCTGCCCCTAGGGTGAGTCCGGCCGCACTCGGGGCTCGCGGTGAGACGGAGTCTGTGATCACCCGGGAAGGGGGTGGTGTCCGTGCTGCTGCGGCCCGTGGGGGACCCCAGGTCCTCCTGGAGCAGGGTGCTGAAGGCGCCGCTCGCTCCCTTGCAGCGGGTCCCGGACTTCGTTTTTCCAGGGACGCTCCTTTACCTGCGTGGGAGAGAGAAAGGGGCTGCGGTTCTGGTTTTGTGAGTCGGCTCCCAGCAAGAGCGCTTAAAAGTTCCACTGTGGCTGAGGAAGGATCCCTCCCCTTGAAACAATTGATGACAGCCACCGTAACTTGGTAGTTCTCCGAGACGCTTTTAGCTGAGGTTCACACAGTTACTCGCATCCACGGTAGGAGAGGAGGTTTGTTTTTATTTACCTGGGTGTTTAGGGTGAGAGAATGAGTTCTTCGAAGTGTACGCGGTTAGACCTATGTCTGGGAAGAAGTGCAAACTCAGTTACAGGAATAATCCACTGGTGCCCAGTAAATCGAGTCGTTTATGGGGAGTGGTACGACTGTTTGTATTCCATTTGCAACTGTATTGATCCCTGATTTGATCCGGTTTTGTGGTGGGATTGAACATTGACCCGGTGTTTACCCTCTGAAGGGCATGTTTACACTGTACCAGAGGATTAGCAGGATGATGAACCTGCTAATCTATGGACTGTTAGAGAAATTATAGTTATTTATCCCCCAAAAGAGAAGTTTGTGGAGAGAGGGCATCATTTGGTTTTGGACAGTTGTGTGGGAGAAGATTCTGTCGTTGAAACTCCATAGGTTTTTAGGTCTCTGGTCCAAAGGGATGGATTTTCGGTTTACCGTCTCCCGGTGGCTGAACTATGCAGCAATGGAACAGACTCCTTGCTGAAGTATTGAGAGTATCTAGCAAGTAAGCCGACATTGTTAGCAACTTGAGAAGGAATCTTAACATGGAATGAGAGTGTGACCTGGAGAACTTGCAGTCCCTTTCAGCTTTCTTCAGGATGCAACACAAGTACCAGTTGTTACGGTCTTAATTGGTATTTGTTAGCATACATCTCTTTTTCCCCTTATCTATAAATATCTAGATTAGAAGTGAAGTTTACATGTATTTTAAATTCCTTTTTGTTTTTTCCCCTTAATCATACAGCATTGGCATCAACTAAAGTCAGAATTCCTGGGAACTTGGACAGAATCTCCCCCTAAGTGCTACTTTGGCCTTCTCAAGATAACTCTAAAAAAGGTAGGAAAGGATCCAGCAGGTAAAGCTTTCCATGAGTTGTTTTCATTACCAGGTCATTTTTCTCAGTCCCCAGAAGCTGCATGAGGGAGAGGGGTTGGCATTAGAGCAGGGGAAGGGCCCAGCCTGCCCCTGAAGCTGTGGGAGCACAATGGAGAGTTTTCTTTCTATGAGAAACATTGTTTACTGATCCAGACACTGGGTACTTGTTCTCAACAATATGCCTTTGAGTTACAGCTTTGGTTAACCCAGCTGTGAGGAGAGAGCATTCCTTTTTTCCCCTGAAAATCAAAGTCTGATTTTCCTTTCCAAGGACAGTTTAGACTGAGAGCTGATTTGTTGGGGGTGTCTGCTTATAAACAGTCCTAGAAATTGTAAAGATGTTGATAGGAACAAAGAGATGGCTGGCTATGGTCTTCAACCTTTTTGGCACCCAGGACTGATTTTGTGGAAGGCAATTTTTCCATGGACCAGGTAGCTGGGGATGTTTTGAGGATGATTCACACACATTACATTCAAGCTCACCTCCTGCTGTGTGACCTGTTTCCTAACAGTTCTAAAGGTTGGGGACCCCTGGTTCAAAGGGACCCAGCTGGGAGAGTGATGGTGGCAAGAGGGTATGTTGCTCACCTTCAGCTGGTGGGCCTGGCTCATGTCTGATTCAGTGCTTTTCACTGTGTAATGGTGGTGGTGGTGAGCATTTTATACCCTCCTGTTGCCCAAAGACTAGAGTTCTCTGAACTCTCAGACTAGGCCCCTCCCCTTTTTATGTCTCATGTGAATACAACAGTCTGTGATGATGAAGCAAATACCATTTGCATTCCTGGTTTTTTACTCCTTTTAGTAGTGCCTTGCAATATAGTTGGCACTCAACAGATGTTTGTTATATGAGCAAATAAACAGATGGAGAGAGGGAGGTAGACAAAATCCAGGGGTTTTTTTCCTTTGCTCATGCCTAAGTGTAAGGGTGCTCTGGTGGCTGCTGCATCTATTCTAGATCTGTTGATTCTTGCCATAATGTTCAGTGAAGTGGAAACTGCTGTTTGAGATCCAAACCTTAGTCTAGGTGTTGATGTTTGTTTTATTCACTAGAACCACAGAAAACAGATCTCTGTTGATTTGTAGCATTTAGGAAGTGGGGACATCAATAGGGGTAAAAACAAAGTAATTAGTAATCTTGTGCTTTTTAAAAAGTATTTGTCCCTGCTTCAGGGACTTAGATTCTGATCTAAGGCAATGTATTAGGAGAAAAGGGAGATAAAAAGAAAGTGGGCTGCCACCTTCTCAGTGAGAGGATACATAGCAGCTGGTACTAGTCTTTCAGATCCAGGTGAATGTATATACCTAGTCCCTGTCATGAGACTCACAAGGACCACAGAAGGGCCCAAGTTCCTCCACAATATCCCACCTTTGACTGGGACAGGGAGGAGAAAACAATTTTAGAAGGAAAGAAGGATGAATTTATCTTATTTAATTTAATAGAGCTGTTTGCCCTAGCTCTGTGAGACTGGGGTTGTCTCCGCAGGTTTTTAAAATGAGAGACATGGAACTCAGTCAGCATCTCTAGTCTCTATTATTTGGGTGCTAATTGCATGGCTCCTTCTTCTCTAAGGATAACACCTAAATTTAATGTAACAGCTAGAAACCTAGTAAGTTTTTTTTCTCCTACCAATTCTAATGTTTATGAGGGTCGTTTTTCTCTATAAATAAATATCTTTCTCCATGATCCCAATTTTTTAAAAGATTTTATTTATTTATTTTTAGAGAAAAGAAGGGAGGGGGAAAGAGAGGGAGAGAAACATCAACGAGTGAAAGAAAGATCAATTGGTTGTCTCTTGCAGTCCCCCAGCTGGAGACCTGGCCTAAAACCCAGGCATGTGCCCTGATTGGGAATCGAACTGATGACATTTTGATTCTCAGGCCAGCCCTCAATCCACTGAGCGCTGAATATTTGAGCCACACCAGCCAGGACCCAAATATTCTTCAAAGTTGGTATGGTGCATATATACATATTTTACAGTCTATGTGTGCACTCTCTTTTTCACTTTGATATTTTTCATTTTGATAGTTATTTACTATTTTGTTCTATTAACATTATTATTTGGCACTGCTATTCTCTGTTTTTTCTTGTTAAAAATGTCCCTCGGTGTATATGGGTAGCCAAAAGTGGGGTATTGTTGAGGAACTTCGGCCCTTTTAGTGATCCTCATGTAACCCCATTATAGGGAATGGAGTATATATATTTACCAGGGTCTTAGAGACCAATCCCCGTGACTGCATTTCCTCTCATTGTTCTTGGGTACTAACTAAAATGCTAGTGAGTTGTTTTTTTTTAAATATGAATCTTGAACTTTCATTTTTGCAGTGCTTCCTTATTCTCATTCAAAACCTGCTTCTGGCTGAATCTGTATATAGGAGACCAGAGATAGGTACTTCTGGCCTTACCCATGGAAACTCAGGCTGATCACGCATCTCAGGAACCTCAGGCCCTGCTTGAGAGTGGTAAGGAATGGGGGATTCATTCATTCATTTATTCAGCTATTCAACAGTCATCTCTTGAAATCTCAGAAACTAGGCAAATTGCTAGAATACAGACATGATTAAGACATAGTTCTTGCCATTCAATGACTCACAGCTGAGTGTGGGTTAACATACAGCTTGATAGGTTTTATAGCTGAGGCACTTTTAGGGCCTGTGGGTTCCTTGTGCAGGATTAAGAAAACGGGGACACTCACCAAATTCCATTTTTCAGGGGCTCATTGACAGCCAAGTTCATAGTCCTGGTTTTTGCTCTTTAGGACCATGTGCTTAGAGGACACTCTTGGGAATTGTTTTGTAGGTCACAGGCAAAAGATAAAATTTAAAAAGTTTAAAAAATTAGGTAGGAAGCCATGAAAGTATTAGTATTTTGCTTCCATAGACCACTTTCATGACTAGAGCCAGTTTCATTTCTATTGGTTATTCTTCCCTTGCTTAGGAGAAAAAGCATTTAAGAACCTTTTTTGTCTAGTGATTCGGTAGAATCTAGTATCTAGGGATTTCAAGTCTCTATGGAATAAATACGTTAACCTAAAAATTACAGAAAAGGTAGGTGATTAGGAAAAAATCTGGGCAATACAGCTAACTGATAAGGACTTGTATTCAGATTACAGAAAAACTCTTGCAACTCTGGAAGACAACCCACTTCTTAAAATGGAAACATTTAAATAAACACTTCACAAAAAAAGATATACAAACACTCAATAAGCACATGAAAAGATGTTTGATGTTGTTCAAATGTAATTCAAAACAATGGTGAGATACCACTGAACATACATTAGATTGGCTAAACCCTGGCTGGTATAGCTCAGTGGATTGAGCGTCAGCCTGCAAACCAAAGGGTCACTGGTTCGATTCCCATTCAGGGCATATGCCTGGGTTGTGAGCCAGGTCCCAGTAGGAGTCACACAAGAGGCAACCACACATTGATGTTTCTCTCCCTTTCTTTCTCCTTCCCTTCCCCTCTCTCTAAAAGTGGGTAAATAAAATCTTTTTTAAAATAATAATAATGAAATAAAAGATATACCATACCAAATGTTGGCAAGGATTCAGAGGAACTAGAACTCTTATATAGTGCTGGTGGAAATGTAAAATTAGACAAATACTTTGGAAAACAGTTCATCATTTTTTAAAATGTTAAACTTATGTACCCATATGATCCAGCCATTCCCCCCCAGCCAGGGGTCGTAAGAAAACCGAAGGAAAGAAAGGAGGGGGGGAAGGGGAAGGAGAGAAAGATGATTAAGTACAGAAACAGGAAACACCTACAGTGTTGAGATTTGTACATTTGATCTGGGGATGAAGAACAGCTATGAGTGTTATGTCTTTAGTCGGGGTTGGGGTGAAGCTCCTAGTTTTCCTCTGGTCTAAGAGAACTTCATACAGTAGTTTGAGTTCAGAGCTGTGGAGAATGATGGAAGGAATATGAGCAGGACAGCCTTTGTTTCTGGCCAAGCCTGGGAGAAGGAACAAGAACACACTCATCACTAACAACAGACTGGGCACATTTCATTGAGAGTAGAGTGACTGGATAGAAAGAAAGGGAACAGGGGCAGAGTAGAGAACAAGATTCAACATAGTTTTAGACATCTCTCTTTAGAATGGGCCCACACTGAATGTGCCTATTATAAGCACCTTTCATAGCTACAGAGGAAGTGAACTTAAAATTGTCAGAGGGAATAGGTCCTATGTGGTCCCAGGACCCTCTGAGTTCCCTGTAGGTTGAGAGGCCAGACAGTAGCAGACTTACTCATAAACCCTTTAATGTCCCCAGCTCTTCCTTCCTCAAAAGTTCCTGCATTTTCCAACAAGGAAGGTCTGGGGGATGAGATGTTGGCAGCCGCACTCCTAAAGGCCAAGTCCCAGGTGAGCTCTGGTTCCCCTTATCCTCTTTTTCTTTTCCATTTTGTGGACATTTTGGTTCAGCACCATCCCAGTTCAGTGTTCCAACCATGATTCCCTCCATCAGGACTGTGGTCTTTTCCTACTCAGTAATGGACCTTGCTTTCTTTCTTGGACTCTCACCTCTCTCCACCCTAATCTCCTTTCCTCAGTTTCCCAAATTTGCTTTATTTAACCCCATCCCCGATTATTTTTTTGGTGCTGCCAGTCCTCACCCTGAAATTGCATGTAGGAACATGTTGTTTCAGGAGTTGGTGACATTTGAGGATGTAGCTGTGTACTTTATCCGGAAGGAGTGGAAGCGTTTGGAGCCTGCTCAGAGAAATCTCTACAGAGATGTGATGCTGGAGAACTATGGGAATGTGTTCTCACTGGGTAAGGAGTTAACACTTTCTCAATAAAACTCTCGGCATTTCTTTGCTTCCTTGTTGGCTAGTAACAATTGAGTTGGAGAAAATAATTAAGGAAGGATTGCCTTAGTCTCAGAAAATTGTAATAATAATAATAATAGTAACTCCCATTTGCATAGTAACTTATAGTTTATAGCAAGGTTTCATATATATTCTCTCATTTAATGCTCACAGTAACACAGTATTTGAGGGAGCTAGAATTATCCTCCTCATTTTATAGTTGAGGAAAGAGAGGTCAGATCTGAAATGCTTTACACACGCTCCTACAGCTGGTGAGTGGTGGAACTCTACCTCTGGTTTTTGAAGTCCAAGTATGGTACTTTTTTTCCCATGTTATTCTTAGAATTTAATATACAATCCAGAGACTTTTCCAAAAGATTAGCATATTGGGATCCCAGAACATGTGAGGTACTGCTGTGTGCCCAAGTGAACATTCTGGAACTCCATCTCTTCCCCTTCTCTGTTGGGCTACCTCAAGGGACTTGTTGCTTTGTTCATGGTGTAGTGCAACTGCTATTCTTAAGGCATTTTAACTTGTTATAGGGAACAATTCCCTTTTTAACCTTTAGCCTGTAGACTGTTAATTCCTTGTCTCTTACCTTTAACTGTGAGAACATGTTCTTTGGCAATGCCAGAGGGTCTTTCTAACTCCGTTTGAAAGCTCCCCGACATTTCCTTTTTGACCTTGGCGGGTCCTGGGTCTGGGATTGAGCTCTGTGACTGCTTGATATGAACAGGATAAACCTTGTCCTGTGTCTTTCCCCCATGTGCAGGATTCCCATTCCTGTATTTTGACATGATCTCTGGTCTGAGGAGGAGCCAAGAGTTCTGGGTTTGAGGGGAATTGAGAAGAGAGAAGTTCTGAGAGGTGCCTGTTCAAGTGAAGGAGAAACAGCTATTTCTGTTCCTAATACTCATTGCCCTATATTTACTTCTAAAATATTGACAAACTGAAAAAAATGCTAACATCTAGACCTTTTATATTTGTCCTCTATGCTTGAAGTTCCCTTTTAAAATCCCAGGACAGTGAAAATAAAGAAGTCACATATGGAAATTGTTTACATACCATCACATCATAGCGTGTTGTGACCCTGCTAGGCTTAGGGCCCAGAGATGGACTAACTCTGTCTCTTGCCTCTTTCCATGCATTTGGCACATGTGGCACAGCTACAAACATGAGTGTTCTTTTCGCCTAGGGCTGTAGAGGATCACCAGTGACCTCAACTTGGTGCTCCTTCGTGCTCTGCTACTGTTTCTCATCACCCTCCCTGCTTTTCTTAAACAGTTCTGGTAGTCATCATCTCCCAAATTATATCTACAGTCTTTAACCTGTCTGAGGACTTTGTCACTTCATTGAACATGCCCTTCTTCTTTTATTCTTGGTTCCCTGACCCTACCTGATCCACCCTGCCCTTACAATCCAATTTTTTCTACTTCCAGCTGTTTTCTCAGTTTTGCTTCCTGCCTTTCTCCTTCCCTATTTCCTCTTCTCTTATTCTGCCTTAGCCACACATAGCCTGGGCAGATAAGAGGCATGCACGTGATTATGCTGTCCTCTGGTTTTGATTCTTTCTTCCACAAGGAACAAGTGATGTTTGTATTTTGTATTATGCCAGATGGTGAGACCAGAACTGAGCATGATCAAGAAATTTCTGAAGATACAGGATCACATGGGGTGCTATTGGGAAGATTCCAAAAGGATATTTCTCAGGGTCTTAAGCTTGAAGAAGCGTATGAAAAAGAAGTCAATCTAAAGAGGCAGCTGGGGAACTCCTCTGGAAAAAGACTGAGTAAGAAGATACAAGATTTTGGTAAAGTGACAGTTGAGGAAAAGCTAACCCCAATGGGAGAGAGAAGTCAGAAATATAATGATTTGGGGAACAGCTTCACTGTGAGTTCCAACCTTATTCCACATCAGAGACTTGCTGTGGGACATAGACCCCATAAGTGTGATGAATGTAGCAAGAGCTTTAATCGAACTTCAGACCTCATTCAACATCAGAGAATCCACACTGGGGAAAAGCCCTATGAATGTAGTGAATGTGGGAAGGCCTTCAGCCAGAGCTCACATCTGATTCAGCATCAAAGAATCCACACTGGAGAGAAACCTTATGAATGTAATGATTGTGGGAAGACCTTCAGTTGTAGCTCTGCTCTCATTCTGCATCGAAGGATCCATACTGGAGAGAAACCTTATGAATGTAATGAGTGTGGGAAAACCTTTAGCTGGAGCTCTACCCTTACTCATCATCAGAGAATCCACACTGGCGAGAAACCGTATGCTTGTAACGAATGTGGGAAGGCCTTCAGTAGGAGCTCCACCCTCATTCATCACCAGAGAATCCACACTGGAGAGAAGCCCTATGAATGTAATGAGTGTGGGAAGGCTTTCAGCCAGAGCTCACACCTCTATCAGCACCAGAGAATCCACACTGGAGAGAAGCCCTATGAATGTATGGAATGTGGAGGGAAGTTTACTTATAGTTCAGGCCTTATTCAGCATCAAAGAATCCACACAGGGGAGAATCCCTATGAATGTAGTGAGTGTGGGAAAGCCTTTAGGTATAGTTCAGCTCTTGTTCGCCATCAGAGAATTCACACTGGAGAGAAGCCTTTGAACGTAATGGGAATGAGTAAAAGTTCTCTCAGAGTTACTGAATTAAATATCAGAGAGTCTACATGAAAGAGAGCCACACACCTGTTTTTCTCACTTCCTCTGAGTCTAAAGAGTTCCTGCCTTGCTACAAGAGTATGAACAGCCTAGAATGTGTCCCTTCTGATGCAAACATTTCACTTTAGAGAATGGGGTCAATTCATTCAATTCAATGGGCAAATCATTCTGGCACAGTGATTAGCAACCTAGTCAGTTTCCCAGGGAATGGTACCAGCCTTGAAAAATGAGGCAAGTAGCAGATTAATTGTTGGGAATAGAGGGAAGCTCTGGGACAAATCACCTTCACTATGGAAGGGATTTTGCACTAGACAATATTTCTCACACCAAGGGAGCCTTTCTTACTAAGGTGGGGATGGAAGCACAGTAGGAAAATTCTAAGGATTCCTCTAGTGGGAGTCAGTACAGTCAGCATAGAAGGCAGTGGCAAGAATGTTTTGGGTTCTGTTCCTTTCTAAGAAAGGGAAAAGGAGGCTGTATTTGAAAGCCCTTGTTCCTAATCCAGCTTTAATTTTTGATAAGAAAATTTGGTGCTGAGGGGTTTATTTGAGGGAAAAGGGGTGGGGTGGTCAAGAGAAGTTTTCTATGGTGACTATCCTTTATGACTTGGAGCAGCAAGACCAAGTTTCCAAGAGCTGTCTGGCATTTTTATTGGAGAACCCCTTTCATGCCTTGTGGTATGACTAATTGGGAAATCCATCTAATCAGTGAATCTAACATGAGGAAGTGGATCAAAAGCGTTTAAATTGCCTCTGCTTCCTCCTCTTACCACTCCTGTGATAGAAAGGAGTGATTTAATCCAAACCCCTAGTGACTAAGGATGCTGTTAAGGAGCTCACTTAACCAGCTTGCCCTGCCCTGTGTCACCTATGATCTGTGACACCTAACCTGAGTAGCCAGCCTCTCCTGCCCCCACCTCTGACTTCAACAGCAGAGTATGAATTCACACTGCAAAACCTAGAGAAGGAAGGCTCTGACCAGAGCCTGGTGGTAGGGCTCCTGCTGCGTTAGGATGGAGCTCCTAAGTTTTCCCAGCTTGAAGGGGTGACCTTTGATTATGTTTTCCCAATCTTGCTCATCCTGTAGCATAAATGAAGTGCACTATTAAACAGAATAGATTTTCAGGAGAAATTGAGTGTGTTTTTGTGCAGGAGCAAAGTTTATTTTAGTTTAAATAGGAAACACCAGTGATTGTAAATGGAATCATTAAAAATTAATCGCAAAATTTTTTTTACAACCAACCATTTCTCTCAGTCACAAACATGGCACCTCTTTCCCTCAAGACTCCCATTGTATTCCTCTAGATACTGCCCCAGACTATTCAATCATTTACACAATCGCTCCCACCTTTACACCCTCGTGTAGAGTTTTTGTGCTGCATATTCAGTGTGATATTGTACTTAAAACCAACAACTAAAACTAGAAAGGTGTTACTGAGTTTGGGGTTCCAGACAAGCATATACTTGGATATTGAGTAGCAATGGGCATATTTTGGTTTCTTAGTTTGGCTCTTGGTGGGAGGATGTTACAGTCATGGAGAAGGTAGAGATGAAAGTCTAGTGGAAAAGAGGATATGTCTGGAGCTCTAGCCTCTGAAAAAATTTGGATCACATTGTGATCACCTAATTGTGTTTTTAATTTCTTAAAGCTGTAATGAAACTCATCACTTGGGCTCTTCCCTGACATCTGTACATAATTGCAAATTGTTTCTCAGAGTGTAGACTGAACTATCCATATTAGAGTCTAAACTGCTTGTTAGTAATGCAGATTTCTAAGCCCCAAATCCAATAAAATTATTTTGGGGGATAGAGCTTAAACTACCCTGAAAAGGGAAAAATTCCTAGAAGATAAACTTGAGCTATGTCTTAGTTAATACGTGGTAATTAAGAAGAGCTTACAGTTAGGACAGTTTGGGGTGGCCACTTAATGTGAAGCTCTGGGGAAAGACCACTGAACAGCAGGGGTCAGCCCCTTTACCTAGATGGTGAGGACTTCACCTCCCCTACCTGCACACAAGACTTCATGGCTGTCAGTCTTTCATAACATCTCAGTGTGACCTGAGACGGACCATTACATGAAAAAAAGTTTTTGAAAAGATCTTTGAAACTCATAACATTTTTATTCACCTGAGTCTCCTGATTATTCATATCCCCACCATGATTCCTCAATCTGTAACAGCATTTCTTAATGTGCATAGTACCCGTTTGTGTCTTTGCCATTATCCTTAGAATCCATCTACTTCCAAGGCCTCCACCATCTATGCAAGTATTAAATCTGCATGTGTGGCACCGATCTCTCCCAAGCTCTAGTCTTGTGTCTCCAGTTTGTAGGACATTTGCACTTGGATCTTTAAAAAAGTTTCAAATGGCCCTGGCTGGTGTAACTCAGTTGGAGTGTTGTCCCATAAACTGAAAGTTTGCGGGTTCAATTCCTGGTCAGGACATATGCCTGGGTTATGGATTTGGTCCCGTCCCCGTCAAGCTGCATACAAGAGGCAATCAATATTTCTCTTTCTCTCCAAAAAAGCAATAATATCCTGGCTGGTGTGGCTCAGTGGATTGAGCGCGGGCCTGTGAACTAGACGATCACGGTTTGGTTCCCAGTCAGGGCACATACCTGGGTTGCAGGCCGGGTCCCCAGTGGAGAGTGCAAAAGCGGCAACCACACATCAATGTTTCCCTCTTTCTCCCTCCCTTCCCCTCTGTCTAAAAATAAAACCTTCAAAAAAAAAAAAAAACCCTTTAAAAAAAAGCAATAATATGTCCTCTGGTGAGGATTAAAAGTTTCAAATTACATGTTTCAAACCAGGTATGCCTTTCCCATAAACTGCCCCCTCAAAATTTCTGCAAATGTGTCAGAGTCACAACTGAGTTTTTAAAATTATTTTTATCCTCATATCTAACCAGCATCAAGTCCTGGGCCAATTTAGGAAGCATAGAATGGAAAGAGTGGTTAGAGGGGAAAGTTTCAAAGTTGAGATTATGGAGGAGGTGGGGTTTCCAAATGATGTTAATAACAGTAGCATATACTCTGGCCCCTTTACAAGTGTTTTTCATATATTATTTAACCCTTGCTACAACCTGCAGTAAGGTAGGTGTTAGTATAACCCCATTTTACAGATGAAGCAGTTGAACTTGCCTGGTGAGATAGGCCAATGAGATCAGGATTTGTCCACTTGGTGAGAAGCTGAGCCAGAGGCTAGATGGCTTAGATGTGAAATGGGAAGGTACCTGTAAAGGGAACCTCATCTAGGCAATGATCTTGTCCTGTCAGTTATGACTCTACAATCTCCATAGTTCTTACTCTTCATTTCCATTGCTGTTAACCCTAGAGTTCAAATCTTTCATACTCCCCCCTGGATTAGATAGTCTCCTAGTGAAGCAATTTTCAACCCATTTCATCTAATGGCACAAATAAACTAATTACTAAAATCCTGTGGCACACCAAAAAATATATATTTTACTGATCTGACAAATATATATTTTACTGATCTGTGTTTTTCAGGCCATGAGATGCACTTAGGTTTTAGAGAAGGAAAATAGGGAAAAATTTTTTTGAAGCAGAAACTGGTAAAAATATTTAATAACAAATAACATATTTCACCAATGTAAACGTAAACAGAACTCAACAGCAGCATTAACAACCATTATCCTTCCCAAATTGTGGGGGGGGGTGCATCTTATAGTCCAAAAAAGTACCATATAATTTTTTTGGACTTTTAAAAAGATTTTATTTATTTTTAGAGGGAGAGGAAGGGAGGGAGAAAGAGGGAGAGAAAGATCAATGTGTGATTGCTTCTCATGCACCCTCCTATTGGGGACCTGGCTGGAAACTCAGGTGTGTGCCTTAACTGCAAATTGAACCAAGTGACCCTTTGGTTCGCAGGCTGGCTCTCGATCCACTGAGCCACACCAGCCAGGATGTCATTTTAAAAAAAATTAATTTGACAATCTAAGGGAAAAGAGGTCAGTGCCCCTGACTAAATAGTCAAGTACTGCATGTTTAAAAAAATTTTATAGTGCAGCAATTGAAAATCACTGTCCTAATGAATTGATGTCTTTATTTTTTATTTATTTATTTTTAGAGAGAGAAACATGGATTTGTTGGTCCACTTATTTATGCATTCATTGGTTGATTCTTACATGTATCCTGACCAGGGATCAAACCCATAATCTTGGCCTATCAGGATGACATTGTAACCAAGCTATTTGGCTAGGGCCTGGATTGATACCTTTACTTTCTCACATAAATCACTCTCTCCCCAAAGCAGTATACCCATCTTGTCACTTCTTTATCAAAAGTTTCAGTGGCTTCTTTTTTCATAGAATACAATTCAAACTCCTTAGCTGTATGTAGTCAAAGCTTTCCTTGGGCTGGCTTTCATATCTCTGTATTCCCTTATTGTTACAGAAAACAACTCAGCCGCTTTCGGGTGTACGGAGTGCAAGTTTATTTTACGTGCATGCACGGACCCAGAGGAGTCAGTCTCCAAATTCTGGGCACTGGGCAGCGGGGGGAGCAGTTATTTTTATAGAGCAGGGGAGGGCCCATCCTTCGGACCCTTACTTCTGGCATGAAAGCAGGAGGCAGTTACAGAAGCAGAAGGAGCAGAGCGTTATCTCTGGCATGTAGATGATAAACAGTCCAGAGAAGCCAAAAGAGGTTTTTGGCCTCTTTGGGCCAAAACAAGCCACTGGGCTGCAAAAACAACTGGGCTGCAAAAACAAATCACTCTCTAGTCACTGTTGTGTCTTAAAATAGCTATCAATTTTCCCCAATATTATGTCTTAGTGCTCCTCTTCACACATCTAAAAACTAGATGTGTGACAAACCAGAGCTGGCAGTCATTACAGCAGTAAAAACAGACTTTATTTGGAACAAATTGCAGTAAGTGAAAAGAGACCTCAGTGAGAACTGGGCCCAATCCTGAATTCAGCATGACCAAGTGGGAATTTATAGCCAAGGAGCAGGGTCGGGGTTAGTGGATGAAAATTTTCTAAGAGGAAACATTCAGGAGTAAGAGGGGTTTGGGTTAAACTGACCTAACAGGACTTTTGCTAAGGACAGGCAAGGGTGATTAGACATTGCTACAGAGCGATGGTAGAAGATGGGGGCCTCATGCTTAAGTGGTTTAGCAGGGTTCTTGCTAAAACTAGATTTTACAAGGAAGTGCACAGATGGACCTAGGAGAAGGTTCAGAAGCCCGAGTAAGATTTGGTCAAGCAAAGAATCTTTGTCACATCAAATAAGAGAAAATAACCAGGCCCAACTCATTCCCAACATTCATGCCCATGATTTTGTTCCCTCACAGTGTATTCATATCTTGTTCCAGCTCCTCACACCCAATCAATAAAAATCAGAGTCCAAGAGGACGTGAGAAACCATTTTCAACCTCCCTCTCCCTGCAGAAACTTTCAACAGTGGCCTCAACAGATAACCATTCTCTATTGTAGCATTTTCACAGCTCATTGTTGCACCACATAGAAGTAGCTGTTACACTGTTGAGCATTCTGATTGCTGGAAGTTGAGCCGAATTCTGCCTCCTTGTAAGCTTCTGCCTTCTACTGTTAGCTTTTGGTTTTGCCTTATCTGTGAAATGAGAGGGATGGGGCAAGGTTTCCAAGGATGTTATCAGTCATATTAGCAAAAGCAATGTCAGCCCTGACCAGTGTAGCTCCATTGTGGCTCCATTGGCCAGGTGCCTGCCCGTGAAGCTAAAGGTCGCCAGTTTGATTCCACTGAGGGCACGGGCCTAGGTTGTGGGTTCAGACCCCAGTCAATTGGGGCACCTGTGAGAGGCAACGCATCATATTTCTCTCTCACCTCAGTGTTTCTTCTTTCTCCCTCCCTTCCCCCTCTCTAAAAATAAATAAGTAAAATCTTTTTAAAAAGGCAATTTCATTCCTAGCTACTGCCACTCACCCCAAGTTTTACCTATTCTTTGAAATTCAACTCAAATAATTCTGAAAAATGATATTGCGTGATAAGTTTCCAAGTAAGGGAAAAGCCTGGTTTTGTCTGAACATTTCAGCTGACAGAAGTGCAAACCACAGAGTGGTGGTCAAGAGAAACTCTTCACAAATTCTTTTTACTTAAAAGATTGGGTTTGAAAGCTCCCTGAAATATTTTTTTCTCTTATGTTGTCTATCAAGTTAAAACTTTTTCTACTTTAAAAATTAAATGAAAGCTTAGGTGCATTATTTTAAATGTCAGTAATGAAGAACTGAAGACTGAAGTGAATCAAAACTTATATGGACTATTTTCTACATACAAAAAGAGAGGGTCAGAGAGTGGTTTCTCCAGGAATGATACAGGATCCTTATCTTTCTCCACAGGAGTATATTTCCTTGTGTATTCTCCACTTTGGTTGCTGACATCATCAACTTCCCAGTCAGCCAAGTTGGAAACCAGGGAATTGTTTGGGATGCATTGTTTCTCTGTCTTCTCACTTGTACAGCTTGTCTGTCAACTTCCCAGCCCACCCTGTCTTGCCCATTTCTGTGACTTATGCAGTGGCCTAGGTCATCCTGAACTCCTCCCAGGATTTTGGCACCATCCTTTTTGCTTCCAAAGTCTTCTCCAATCCATACTTTAAAAAAAAACTTCACTCAAGGACATGCTTATTGATTTTAGAAAGAGGAGAAGGGAATGGGGGGTTGGTCAATGTGAGAGAGAAACATCAATTGGTTGCCACTCATATGTGCCTTGACCAGGACTGAACCTGCAACCTAGGCACGTGAACCCACCACCTTTTGATTTGTGGGACAACACTCCAACCGAGACACACCTGCCAGGGCTCCAATCCATTCTTTGTACTTAGGCATGAGTTATCTCTCTAAGATGTAATTGGATGACCGCCTCAAAACTGTCAGTGGTTCCTTTTCATACTCTAGGTCAAATTCTTTGTCATGACACAGGGCTTTTCGCTTTCTAGCCCTGCCTACTTTGATCCTACCTCCTAGTACCCTTCTCATCCCAACTTCCATCCTCCTTCCCTCCCACATATTTTACACTGGGGTGATGCAGAACTGCAGTGACAGGGGCACAAATACTGTTTAATGCCTCTGTGCCTTTACACCTGCTATTCTTCCTGAATGCCCTCTGCGCTTTGTTCACCTAATGCACTCCTATTTATCTTTGAAAACCTGATCATAAGCTTCACCTTTAGTGTGGAGCCTTTCCAGGGCATTGTGTTTGCCACCTTCCACCCCCACTGAGTTCACCATTTCCTCTAAGCTGCCTCTGTATCTTGTACATACATTTCACTATTGCACTTATTCTGTGACTCCCCTCCCCCAAGTCTGTTAACTTATTTATACATCTGACTCCCCCACTATGGTTTTCTCTAGAATCCTTGATCTATAATTCAATTGGAATTCTAATAGAAAATTTACCTACAGTTATGACATGCAAGGGCACTGCTAGAATGATTTTTTTCATGTTAATCCACATCTGAGTCCTGTGAGCAGCTGTCCTACTGAGAAGCAGCACGTATGGACATACACAGTTCTCAGCATGAATCCTCTGCTCCTCCACCAACCCGCAGCAAGGCTTTGTGTGCCTTGTGCTCCCAAGGCATTTGTTGGTTTGCTTGAATTTCTTTGTGGTTTTTAAAAAAATAATTAACAATATTGTTGAGATGTAATTCATACATCATACAATTCACCCATTCAAAGTATACAATTCAGTGATCTTTTAAAATATATTTTATTGGTTATGCTATTACAGTTGACCCATTTCTCCCCCTCTATTCCCCTCCAGACTGCACACTCCTTTCACCAGCATCCCCTGCTCCCATTAGTTCATGTCCATGGGACATACATGTAAGTTCTTTGGCTTCTCCATCTCCTATGCTATCTTAACCTCACCCTATCTATTTTGTACCTACCATTTATGCTTCTTATTCCCTGTACCTTTCCACCCCTCTTCCTCCCCTCCCCACTGGTAACCCTTTGTGTTATCTCCATTTCTGTGATTCTGTTCCTGTTCTAGTTTGCTTAATTTGTTTTTGTTTTTAAGTTCAGTTGTTAATAGTTGTGAGTTTGTTCTCATTTTACTGTTCATGTTTAAAAAGATTTTATTTACTTTTAGAGAGAGGTGAAGGGAAGGAGAAAGACAGGGAAAGAAACATGAGCCAGTTGTCTCTCGCAACCCAGGCATGTGCCCTGACCTGGGATCAAACCCGTGACCCTTTGGTTCAAAGGCTGATGCCTAATCCACTGAACCACATCAGCCAGGGCTACTGTTCATATTTTTAATCATTTTCTTTTTCCTTATTATATGAAATGTTAAGTCCCTTTAACATTTCATATAATAAGGGCTTGGTGATAGTGAACTCCTTTACCTTGACCTTATCTGGGAAGCACTTTATCTGTCCTTCCATTCTAAATGAAAGCTTTGCTGGATAGAGCAATCTTGGTTGTAGATCTGTGCCTTTCATGACTTGGAATACTTCTTTCCAGCCCCTCTTGCCCACAAGATTTCTTTTGAGAAATCAGCTGACAGTCTTATGGGAACTCCTTTGAAGGTTAACTGTCTCCTTTTCTCTTGCTGCTTTTAAGATCTTCTCCTTATCTTTAATCTTGGGTAACTTAATTACGATGTGCCTTAAAAAAAAAACCCTTTAAAACCCTAAAAAAAACCCTTTAGCAGTCACTGTTTTCCCCCAACTCCCCCAGGCCTTGGCAGCTACCAGTTTCCTTTTTGTCTCTTTGGATTTGGCTATTCAGGACATTTCACATAGATGGAATCATAATACTGCAGTATGCGTCTTTGTGTCTGGTGTCTGGCTTCTTTCACTTAGCATAATGATATCATTTCAGCTGTGTATGTAGTGACGTGAATCTGTAATCCATCCTTTTTTATGGCCGAATAATATTCCATTATATACATATATCACACTTGGTTTCTTCTTTCATCCACTGATGGACATTTGGGTTGTTTCTGCTTTTTAGCTATTGTGAATAAGATGCTATGAATAGTTTTATAAAAGTTTTCATGTTGATATGTTTTCATTTCTCTTGAGTATAAAATTAGAAGAGAAATTTCAAGGTTAAATGCTGTAACCTTTTGAGGAAATAGCCAGGCTATGTTCCAAAGAGATTGTTCCACATTACATTCTCACCAGCAGAATATAGGCTTCTGATTTCTCTACATTCTCAACTCTTTTTTTTTGTTTTGTTTATAGTCATCCTAGTGGTTTTGAAGCCGTGTCATTGTAGTTTTGGTTTGCCTTTCCTTGATGGCTGGTTATGTTGAGTATCTTTCCATGTGCTTATTGTCCATTTGTATGTCTTTTTTGAAGAAACATCTATTCAAATCCTTTGCCAATCTTTTAATGGGTTATTTATCTCTTTTTTATGGCATTGTAGGGTATGTTCTAGATATAGGTGCCTTATTGTACATGATTTACAAAAATGTTCTAGTATCTATGGATTGTCCTTTCACTTTCTTGATGATATCATTTGAAGCACAAAAGTTTTAATTTTAATTTTGATGATGTCAAGCTTATCTATTTTTTTGGTGTTTGTATTAGAGTTCTCCAGAAAAAAAATGTGTGTGTATATATATATATATATATATATATATATTTTAAATCTTCACCCAAGGACATGTCTATTGTTTTCAGAGAGAAGGGAATAGAGGGAGAGAAAGAGAGAGAAAAACATTGATGTGCAAGAGAAACATCAATTGGTTGCCTTTTGCATGAGCCCCCACTGGGGACTGAACCTGCAACCCAGGCATGTGCTCTGACTGGGAGTTGAACCCGCAACCTTTTGGCTCACTGGACAACACTCCAACCAAGTGAGCCACACTGGCCAGGGCTATAGAGATGTGTTATGGGAATTGGCTCATAAAATTTTGGAGGCTGAGCTATGCCAGGATATGTCACCTGCAAGCTGGAGAATCAGGAAAATGGTTGGTGTGATTCAGTCCAAAATCCACACTAAGAAACCCAGGAGCCAGAGCCTGAGAACTGAGGACAGATGTCAGAGCAAGAGAAGATGTATGAACTAGCTAAAGGAGAGAGGAAATTGCCCTTTCTCCACTTTTTCTGTTGGGGTCCTCAAAGAATATCATGATGCCCAACTACTTTGGTGAGGGTGATTTTCTTTACTGAGTCTACCTCTTTGAATGCTAATCTCTTCCAGAAACACCCTCACAAACACACCCAGAAGTAATATCTTACCAGCTATCTAGGCATCCCTTAGCCCAGCCAAGTTGACACATAAAATTAACTGTCACAGAGTCATATCCAAGAGACCGTTGTTGGTGGGAAGGTAAATGGCATAGCCACTCTGGAAAAACAGTTTGGCAGTTTATTACAAAGTTGAACATTCACATTCAATAGGTATCAACACTAGAGAAATGAAAGTTAGTCACACAAACAAGTACATTGATATTATAGTAGGTTTTTAAAATTTTTTAGCAGGTTTTATATATATACTCTTAGGTAAAGGGAAAGGGAGGGAGAAAGAGAGGGAGAGAAGCACTGATCAGTTGCCTCTCACACATGCCCCAACCTGCAACCCAGGCACATGCCCTGACCAGGGATTGAACTGGCAACCTTTTGCTTTGCAGGATGGCGCTCAACCAACTGAGCTACACTGGTCAGGGCTTATAGTAGCTTTACCTATAAACTCCAAAAACTGGACACAAGTCAGTTGCCTAAGTGGGGGTGAATCACCAAATTGTGGTACATTGTACAATGGAATTACTTAGCAATAAAATGGAATGAGCTATGGACACAACAACTTGGATGAATCTAAAAAGTATTATGCTGAGTGAAAGAAGACAATCTTAAAAAGTTACATACTGTATTATCTCACTTATGTGACTTTCTTGAAAAGATAAAACTATAGTGGTGGCTCAGGGGTTGGGGGTGGGAGTGGAGGGAGAAGAGTGGAGGAGCTATGCTGATAAAAGGCCAGCAGGAGGGAGTTTTTGATGGAACAGTTCTGTATTGTGACTGGGTTGGGGGTTAAAAATTCACAGAACTGGGAAACAAAAGAAAAATTCACTTTCCATGATAATTTTAAAACATTAAAAAATGTATACTTCATTGGATTATCGAGTAGACAAAATGATCTACGTTCAGTAGAGGAAACAGCGCGCTCGGTGTGCCCTTGATGTTAACTCGTGTGACAGGAGGATCCTCTGGCTCAGAGAACAGTGTATGATATAGGCTGGGCTGATCAGAAGTGGGGGAAGCCGGTAACCGGATGCTCAGAGCCCGTGCGTGACTTTACGCTGCGGGGCGGGTTTGGAAGGGACCCCCAGCTCGACCCTGGCAGGGAGCCCTCGACTCCCCAGGCGGGAGTCTGGACTCATGATGAGCTCGGGGACCGCTGCGACACCTCTTCCTTGCCTCACCCGGTCTGCGGACTCCACGATGGACCCTTTAGCAGGGAGCCTGTGTCCGAATCTCCCGCAGACCCGGGCAGTGAGGTACTCCCTGGGAAAACCGCGCTGTCAGCACCTCTGGCCCTGTGCAAATCCTACTGCAGACTGTGGTGGTGGGTCTCTAGGAGCCGCCAGGTTCCCAGAGTTCGAGGACCCCAGCGCTTCAGAGCTAGAGAGAAGCAGCTGGGAATGTGAGCTTCACAGGTGATTTCAATGCGTGACCGAGTTTAGGAACCTGGGACTTAAGTCTTGCTTCTGGTCAGGTGGCAATCCTCAAGGTGGATGCCCGGATGGAAGTACTGGATTGGCCAAAAAGCATTTGTTTTTTCTGTTTGATGGTTCTAGAAGTGAGTGCTTACTTGTCTTTAACTTCAATAGAAACATTTTTTAGGTTGTATTGTGGCAGCTGTCATATTAGTGTGCATTAAAAAACATCAAAATTGGTGAATTTTTTGTGCAGCCATTTTAATATTGAAGATGGAAGAAGATACACGACATTTTCAGTGAATGATGCTTTACTATTTCAAGAAGGGTAAAACCACAACTGAAATGCAAGAAAAGGATTTATACAGTGTTTGGAGAAGGTGCTGACTGATCAAATGTACCAAAAGTGGTTTGAGAAGTTGCTTGGTATTATTGACATTTTGGCATAATTCTTTGCTGTTTTGCAGCACCCCTGTGCACTAGAAGCCAATAGCAGGAGATAGCTGACATACTCAGAACATCCAAATCAATAAAGTTATTGGTGATGATGAAAAATGTGTCTTTTATTTTATGGAAAAAACAAATGAAATTTTTGGCCAACCCAGTAGAAAGGAAAAATCCTCTCACTTCCCTGGTCTGCAAATTTATTTCTTTCATGTCATGTTTGAATGTTGGCTGTATCATGCAACCCCTTTTTAAAACATACCGAATCCCCTGGACCCCAGAAACCGCAGACCCAGAATTCTCTCTCTAAATCTATCACCTCATCACCATACAAGATGACTTAAGTGAGCCAAGTGTGGGGGCACAGCCCCAGATAAGAGCACTGCCTTGAATAGCAGGACTTCTGGTACTTCGAACCACTTCAGCAAACTTACCAACGCAGAAAGAATGGCTCTCCCAGCCAAGCTGGAGACCCCTCAGAGGAGATGGGGTTGAAGGATGAAGAGGGGGAGGGCATTTGTTTAATGGCAGAGAAACATCAGGTGTACTGATCCCAGCTTGGAAAAGGGCAGCTGGAGCAGGTCTGGGAAAGAAAGTGTATAGGAGAGGAGAGGAACCCCCAGGAAAAGAGGTAGGCAACCCTGTTTAAGGTCAAATTGGAAAAGGCCTTATATGGCAAGCTAAGGACTGGTCTCTTTCCTACAAATGTCAAAGGACATTTGTAAGTATGTTGATTCAATGAAAAATGTGATGGTCTTAGTTGTAGCTGAGTCCCCCCGTACAATGTGTCTGCTAGAATATGGGAGGGACATATGCGGAGAATCATGCTTGGTTGGGTCAGCACACTCAGAGGGCATTAGAACTGAGAATCAGCAGAGGGGTTAGACTGCTCATGGAAATCTGGGAAAGGAATCACTAGAAGATAGGTAATAAGGGCTGGACAGGGTCAGGGATCAGGGAGAGAAAGCTGCAGCGAGAGAGATTTGGTCCAATGATCAGACTGTCTGGAGGTAAAGGGATGAATTCAGAGAGGTCATTCTTGTCATTGGGCCCTGGGGTTCCAGAGTCTGGGAATATTGAAAAAGAGACTAGATAGCCCTAACTAGTGTGGCTCAGTTGGTTGGGTGTCATCCTGCAAAGTGAAAGGTCGCCTGTTCAATTCCTGATCAGGGTACATGCCTGTGTTGTGGGCTTGGTTCTTGGTTGGGATGTGTACAAGAGGCAATGGATTGATGTTTCTCTCCCTCTCTCCCTCCTTTCCCTTCTCTCTAAAAATAAATAAATACAATATTTTAAAAAAAGAAAAAGAAATACCATATGATCTCACCTTTAACAGGAAGCTAAACAACAAAACAAACAAGCAAACAAAATATAACCAAAGACACTGAAATAGAGAACAGGGGGACAGTGACCAGAGGGGAGGGGGGAGGGAATTTCAGGGGAAAAGGGGAAGGATTTACAAGAACTAGTATAAAGGACACATGGACAACAACTAAGGGGGGTGGAAATGGGAGGGAGGTGGGGAGCACTGGGGGCGGGGTGGGCTGGGACGGGAGTAAAAGACAGAAAACTGTGCTTGAACAATAATTAAATTTAAAAAAGAAAAAAGAAGAAAAAGAGACTAGATATTAGAGCAGACATTTAAGTATCACATGAAAGGCTGCACATTCATTTCATTAATATTTATTGAACAGCTGCCCAGGTACCATTCTAGGCCAGCAGGTACAGCAAGGATCAAAACAGTCTCTGGGGTCTCTGTTCAACTGGGGACAAAAATAATAGGTAAACAGAGAGGAGGAGGTGAAATAGTAGAATCTAAGGTCAAAGAGGTAAGGGGATGTGATGGTTTCATATGTCAACCTGGCCAGGCTATAATCCCCTGACATCAATCAAACACTAATCTCTGTGTAGTTGTGATGTGTATTTAGTCAATGAGATGATCACTTGACTTTAAGTCAATGAGATCATCCTAGGTATTCTGGATGGGACTGATTCAATCAGTTGAAAAGCCTTCAGAGCAGAGTTCCTTTCCTAGAAGGAAGTCTCCCATTGGCAGCAGTGTCAGCTTGAGCTCCAGCCTGCCTTCCTTATGGCCTACCCCCAAAATCAACTAAGCCACTGCCTAGCAATAAACCTCTTAGTCTCTTTCCTCTGATGTAGTGGGCATGTCATGTAAGACAATGTCAGCCACTGTTGGGAGTTAGACCAGTTCCCTGAATGAGCCTGAGTCGTGGGAGGGCTTAAGCAGAAAGGCCATCCATGGTCTGACCTCCATTGACAAGGGCTCACTATGATACCAAAGAGTCATGTTGGGGAGCAGAAAGGAAAAATCTGGATTAGGAATGAAAGTGATATGCCCTAAATATGGGCTGCTATTTAGCTGTGGCTGGAAAAGCAACAGGGACTCGGCATTTTGTTTGAGTTGGCAAATAGTGTAATGAACTCAAAATGTGATCAAGTCCAGGTGGAACTGAGCCAAACTAATTGGATCAGATTCTTGACCTCATGGGCATTACCTATCAAGTTATTTCCTACTTCTGTTGACTTCAAAGTCTGTTTTCCATATGCAGTCTTATCATTAACCTAAAAAGATTCTCTGATGGTCAGCTAGCTACTGTTGAAACTTGTTTTTTTTCTTTTCTTAATATATTTTATTGATTGCCATTACAGTTGTTCTAATTCCCCCCTTCATTCCCCTCCACCCTGCACATGCCCTCCCCCACCATTCCCCCCTTTAGTTTATGTCCACGTGCCTCAAGTTCTTTAGATTCTATATTTCCCATAGTATTCTTGCCCTCCCCCCATCTATTTTCTACCTACTGTCTATGCTACTTATTTTCTGTACCTTCTCCCCCCTTCTCCTCCCACTCCCCTGTTGATAGCCCTCCATGTGATCTTCATTTCTATGGTTCCACTCCTGATCTACCTGTCCTCTTAGTTTGCTTTTGTTTCAGGTGTGGTTGTTGATAACTGTGTGTTTGCTGTCCTTTCACTGTTCATATTTTTCATCTTCTTTTTCTTAGATAAATCCCTTTAACATTTCATATAATAAGGGCTTGGTGATGATGAACTCCTTGAACTTGATCTTATCTGAGAAGCATTTTATCTGTCCTTCCATTCTAAATGAAAGCTTTGCTGGATAGAGCAATCTTGATTGTAGGTCTTTGGATTTCATGAGCTGGAATACTTCTTTTCTGCCCTTTCTTGCCTGTAAGGTCTCTTTTGAGAAATTTGCTGATAGTCTGATGGGAACTCCTTTGTAGATGACTTTCCCCTTCTTGTGCTGCTTCCAGGATTCTGTCCTTCATTTTAATCTTGGCTAATGTAATTATGATGTGTCTTGGTGTGTTCCTTCTTGAGTCCAACTTCTTTGGGACTCTCTGAGCTTCCTGGACTTCCTGGAAGTTATTTCCTTTGCCAGATTGGGGAAATTCTCCTTTATTATTTGTTCAAATAAGTTTTCCACTCGTGGCTGTTCCTCTTCCCCTTCTGGTACCCCTATAATCCGGATGTTGGAACGTTTAAAGATGTCCTGGAGGTTCCTAAGCCTCTCCTATTTTTTTGAATTCTCATTTCTTCATTCCTTTCTGGTGGGATGTTTTGTTCTTCCTTCTGGTCCATTCCATTGATTTGAGTCCCAGTTTCCTTTCCATCACTATTGGTTTCCTGTGCATTTCCCTTCATTTCAATTAGTTTAGCCTTCATTTGTTCCTCTAACTTGTGACTAAAATCAACCAGTTCTGTGAGCATCCTGATCACCAGTATTTTGAACTGTGCATCTGAAAGGTTGGCTATTTCTTGGTCACTTAGAGTTATCGGCTCTGGGGCTTTGAGTTCTTCTTGAGCCATATTTTGGTCTGTTTGCGCCTGTTAGGTATGAGTAGCGGAGCCCTAGGTGTTCACCAGGGTGGGGCGACCCAGGTCGCTGGGTTGTGACGCTGTATGTGGAGGCGGGGTCCAAGAGGGGCAACGGCAGTCCCCTCTGCTGCTTCCTGCCACTGGGGCCTGTGTGGTCTGTCTCACTGCTCGCTCCTTTGCTGGTTTATCTGTGCGTGAACATGTAACCGTGGTCAGCCTGCGGCCTTGCGCTGTCACTGGGCCCGTCTGTTGCTACCCGACACCTGGGATCTGCCCACAGCTGGCTGCCTGCGCACCTGGGTCGAGAGATCTTTCTTGCTCGACCCACTCTGCTGCTGGCTCCGCCCCTCTTACCAGTCTGGCTGAATGGTTCATTGTTGTTGGGCTTCTGTATAGTTCCATTTTCTGTGTTTTGGCTGCGTTTTTGTTACTGAAACTTTGTTGACTTTAAACTTGGTAGTAAGAGGAGGTACAGAGTTTCCACCTACGCCTCCATCTTGGTGGAAGTCTGAAACTTGTTCTTTAAAGATATGGTCCATATATGTATGGAGGAAACATGGTGAGTTATTGACTCGGATGTTCCTAGCTTTGCCTCTTAGCTTCCTATGACTGACCCTTTGGCAAATTACTCACCTTTTCTTATTTTTTATTTTTTAATATATTTTATTGATTATACCATTACAGTTGTTCTATTCCCCCCCTTCATTCCCCTCCACCCTCACCCTCCCTCCCCCCCATTCTCCCCCCCTTAGTTTATAACCATGTGTCTCAAGTTCTTTGGATTCTATATTTCCCCCACTATTCTCGCCCTCTCCCCTATCTATTTTCTACCTACCATCTATGCTTATTTCTGTGCCTTCTCCCCCCTTCTCCCCCTCCCACCCCCCTGTTTCTAACCCTCCATGTGTTCTTCATTTCTATGGTTCCACTCCTGATCTAGCTGTCCTCTTGGTTTGCTTTTGTTTTAGGTGTGGTTGTTAATAACTGTGTGTTTGCTGTCCTTTCACTGTTAATATTTTTCATCTTCTTTTTCTTATATAAGTCCCTTTAGCATTTCATATAATAAGGGCTTGGTGATGATGAACTCCTTGAACTTGACCTTATCTGAGAAGCACTTTATCTGTCCTTCCATTCTAAATGAAAGTTTTGCTGGATAAAGCAATCTTGGCTGTAGGTCTTTGGATTTCATGACTTGGAATACTTCTTTCCAGCCCCTTCTTGCCTGTAAGGTCTCTTTTGAGAAATCCGCTGACAGTCTGATGGGTACTCCTTTGTAGGTGACTGTCCCCTTATCCCTTGCTGCTTCTAGGATTCTCTCCTTCATTTTAGTCTTGGCTAATGTAATTATGATGTGCCTTGGTGTGTTCCTTCTTGGGTCCAACTTCTTTGGCACTCTCTGAGCTTCCTGGATTTCCTGGAAGTCTATTTCCTTTGCCAGACTGGGGAAGTTCTCCTTTATTATTTGTTCAAATAAGTTTTCCACTCGTGGCTGTTTCTTTCCCCCTTCTGGTACCCCTATAATCCGGATGTTGGAACGTTTAAAGATGTCCTGGAGGTTCCTAAGCCTCTCCTCATTGTTTTGAATTCTCATTTCTTCATTCCTTTCTGGTGGGATGTTTTGTTCTTCCTTCTGGTCCATTCCATTGATTTGAGTCCCAGTTTCCTTTCCATCACTATTGGTTTCCTGTGCATCTCCCTTCATTTCAATTAGTTTAGCCTTCATATGTTCCTCTAATTTGTGACTATGTTCCTCTAATTTGTGACTATAATCTACCAGTTCTGTGAGCATCCTAATAAATAGTGTCTTGAATTGTGCTTCTGAGAGGCTGGCAATTTGTCGGTCGCTGAGAGTTATTGGCTCTGGGACTTTCAGTTCTTCTTGCACCATCTTTTGGGCTGTTCATGCCTGTTCCATAGCAGGATCAGAGCCCTAAAGTATTCACTAGAACAGGGCAACTAAGTCGCTGGGTTGTGATGCTGTATGTGGGGGCGGGGTCAAAGAGGTACTGTGGCGTCCTTTCTGCCGCCTGCCGCCGTGGCCCTCACCAGTGCCGCAGTTGCTGCCGTCACCGGGCCCACGCGTTTCGTCCACTGCACTCGAGTGTGCCACCACTGTCAGCCCTTGCCCCCTGGGGCCTGCGTGGTCCGTCTCACTGTGCACGAATGTGCGACCGCGGTCAGTCTGCCCTGCACCCCAACTTGTTCTGAGCTGCCTGCATGCCTGGGTTGGGGGACCTGTCCTGCCCGACCCTGCTCACTGCTGGCTCCGCCCCTCTTACCGTCCCCGTTGAACAGTTAGATGTAGTCGGACTTCCGTATAATTCAATTTTCTGTCCTTTGGTTGTGTCTTTGTTTCTCCAAACCTTTGTTGTATTCAAACTTGGTTGTAGGAGAAGGCACAGTGTTTCCACCTATGCCTCCATCTTGGCAGAAGTCCTCATGCTCCTTTTTAGTGCCAGGAGTTCAACACTCAAATTACTCACCTTTTCTAAACCTCAATTTTCACTGCTACAAACAGTAGTTATTTCATAGTTTTTTTTGTGAGGCTTAAATGAGTGCATACCTCTAAAGTGCTTACATAGAGGCTAACAAAGTCTAGTAGTAAAAAACATTACTAATCATTCATATCAAGAGGAGGACCTACCAGGAGCGATTCATGGTTTAGGGAGGTGCCAGTGAGGTCCCATGGTGTCTTTCCAGACAGAAGTGACGACACTCAAATAATTTTTTTTGGAAGGCAAAATGCTAAGTTCTTGTTTTATTTATTTCTTTTAAATATATTTTATTGATTATGCTGTTAGGGTGGTCACATTTTTTCTCTCCTGTTTTGCTTCACCCTGCACCCCCACTCCCACCAGCATTCCCCCACCTTAGTTCATGTCCATGGGTTGTACCTGTAAGTTCTTTGGCCTCTACATTTCCTGTACTATTCTTAACCCTCCCCCTGTCTATTTTGTACCTACCATTTATGCTTCTTATTCTCTGTACCTTTCCCCCACTCCCCTTCCTCTCCCTCACCACTGATAACGCTCCATGTGACCTCCATTTGAGCTCCATTTCTGTGATTCCATTCCTTGTTTGCTTAATTTGTTATTGTTTTTTTTTAGGTTGTTATTGATAGCTGTGAGTTTTTTTGGCATTTTACTGTTCATAGTTTTGATCATCTTCTTTTTCTTAGATAAGTTCCTGTAACATTTCATATAATAAGAGCTTGTTGATGATGAACTCCCTTAACTTTACATTATCTTGGAAGCACTTTATCTGCCCTTCCATTCTAAATGAAAGCTTTGCTGGGTAGAGTAACCTGGGATGTAGGTCCTTGCCTTTCATGACTTGAAATACTTCTTTCCAGCCCCGCTTGCTCTCAAGGTTTCTTTTGAGAAATCAGCTGATAGTCTTATGGGAACTCCTTTGTAGGTAACTCTCCTTTTCTCTTGCTGCTTTTAAGATTCTCTTCTTATCTTTAATCTTGGGTAATGTAATTAGGATGTGCCTGGATGTGTGCTTCCTTGGGTCCAGCTTCTTTGGGACTCTCTGAGTTTTCTGGACTTCCTGGAAGTCTATTTCCATTGCTGAATTGAGGAAGTTCTCCATTATTTTTTCAGATAAGTTTTCCATTTCTTGCTGTTCCTCTTCTCCTAGCACCCCTATGATTTGAATGTTGGAACATTTAAAGTTGTCCCAGATGTTCCTAAGCCTCTCCTCATTTTTTTGAATTCTTGTTTCTTAATTCTGTTCTGGTTGAATGTTTACTTCTTCCTTCTGCTCCAAATCATTGATTTGAGTCCCAGTTTCCTTCTCTTCAGTGTTGCTTCCCTGTGTATTTTTCTTTATTTCATTTTGCATAGCCTTCACTTCTCCCTCTGTTTTGGGACCATACTCATTACCAGTGTTTGGAACCCTGCATCTGATAGGTTGGCCATCTCTTCTTTGCTTGGTTCTATTTTTGGAGCTTTGATTTGTTCTTTCATTTGGGCCATATTTTTGTGTCTCAGAGTACCTGGGAATGTGAATGTACAGGGAATAAGAAGCATTAATGGTAGGTACAAAATAGACAGGGGGAGGTTAAGAATAGTATAGGAAATGTGGAAGCCAAAGAACTTGTATGTACAATCCATGGACATGAACTAAGGTGGGGGAATGCTGGTGGGAGAATGGTGCAAAGCAAAGGGGAGTAGAGGGGATAAAAAATGTGACCATTGTAATAGCATAATTAATAAAATATATTAAAATATACCATTAATTGTATACACCAAGCAGTACTTTTTTGGTGATTTTAAAAAAGTCATCAGCAAAGAATATATTTATTAATTTTAGAGAGAGAGAAAGGGACAGAGAGGGTGAGTGAGAGAGAGAAGGAGACATCAATTAGTGCCTCCTGAATTCACCCTGACCAGGAATCAAACCCACAACCTTTAATAGTATATGGGACAATGCTCTAAGCCACTGAGCCGCCTGGCCAGGGCAATACTTTCTTGGTGATTTTTACAATTGTGGTAAGATATTCCTGGCTGGGTAGCTCAGTTGGTTAGGGCATCTTCCTGATATACCAAGGTTGTGGGTTCAATCCCTGGTCAGAGCACATACAAGAATCAACCAGTGAGTGCATAAGTAAGTGAAACACCAAATCAGTGTTCCCCTCTTTTCTCCCTTCCACTCTAAAACTCAATAAATAAAAATTTTAAAAAATTATGGTAAAATATACATAAATATTCCTATTTCTGACCATTTTAAGTGTATAATTTAGTGACCTTTAGTACATTCATAATATTGGCATCTTTTTGGCACATCACAGTTTTCCTGAAGTATAAGTTTGGGTGACTGTACATGCCCGATATAGGATATCTCCCATTTTATAACAATTATAGGGCCCCTCTCTGCTGCAGAGTTCCTAAACTATTATAACCTGATATATATACTACATATGAGATAAAATCCTAACTGCTTGAAGGCTCTCTCAAGGATCTCTTTAGGTGAACTCTCAGGTACTTAGTAAGATCCCTCCTGAGACAGAATGTTCTCTCACACTGACCACATGCAATAGGGCTTGTCCCTGGTGTGAACACTCTGATGACTGATAAGGCTTCAGCTCTGGCTGAAAGCTCTCTCACATAAATGGCACTGACAATGTTTCTCTGTATAGTGTGGATACTCTGTGGTGTCTGCTGAGATCACTGCTTAAGTGGAATGCCTCCTTACACTTACATAAGGTTATAAAGACACAGTCATAAGGTCTCCAGTGTGGGCACTAATGAGTAAGATGATTCAAACTTCGACAAAAGCGTCTCCTACACTGTTTGCATTAATAAGGTGTTTATCCAGTGTGAACAGTCTGGTATTTTGTGACATCCCTACTCAGATAGGTTTTCTCACACCAGTCATATGTATAGGGCCTCTCTGATGTGAATGCTTTGGTGTGTGGCAAGGTTTGAACTTTTGCAGAGGGCTTTCCCACACTCATTGCATTTATGAGTTTTCCCTCCAGTGTGGATTCTCTGGTGCACAATAAGACTTGATGGCTGGTAGAAAATTTTCCCATAGTGAATCTCTGTGTGAGGTTTCTCCCCAGTGTGCACCCTCTAACGTGTGATCAGATATGATTTCTGATGGTTTTCCCACACTTGTTGCATTGATGAGGTTTCTCGCCAGTGTGGGACCTCTGATGTTTGTTGAGATCTGTTAAAAGGTTTTCTCACACCGATGGCAGGAATACGGTTTCTTTCCAGTTTGTTTCTTATGTTAGGAAAGCCATGAGCAATTCCTGAAGGCTTTTCCACACTCAGAACATTTATTGGTATATTGTTTCTCTCTAGAATGAATTCTCTGATGTATGATGAGGTAAGAGTTCTGCCTTAAGGATTTTCCAGTTACTGCACTGAAATGGCTTCTCCCCAGCATGGATTTCACAATACTAAGTAAGGGTGTCCCTCCCAGTGCATGCATTTCCACGTTCATTACGCATGGAGGGCTTCTCTCCAGTATTTTTCTCTCAAATGCATTACAAGGCAGCACTTCTCACAGTCACTACACTCATAAAATTTCTTTACTCTGGGGATTTTCCGATGATTACCAATGGCTGAGCTACCCCAGATCTTACATTTCTTACAAGATCTGTCTTCTTACAGAAATGCCAACTTTCTTATGGCTATAGGCTTTTTCTCCAATGGTGGGGGTGTGGTTTGGGGGATGACTGCTGCTCTGCTAGGCAGAACCTGCAAGATGGTATACTTTTTCTTTCTTATGAACTTTTGCTGCTATTTTTCTTCACAGCTCAGAGATTTGTAACTCTTCAAATCTTCCTGTCATATCTGCTGCTTCACAATCATTCCACTGTGGAATATTCAGCTCATTTCTGGTTGTCCACTTTTGGTCTAAGACAATAAATAGCAAAGGCAAATATCATCCATCTCTGTGGTCAGGAGAAATTCTACAAAATGTCCAGAATGATCTACACAACTCTTATGTAAATGAGCAGGTAGTCTGGGTGTTGGAGGCAGACAGAGCTTCAGTGAGCATTCTAGTTCCACCACTTAATTGCTTGGAGGTCAAGTCTGTTTCCTCATACTTAAAATAGGGATATTAAAAAAACAGGGATATGATCAATTTTGTTATGTGTATTTTACAATTTGAAAAGTAATTGAAATGTAAGAATATATTGGTTCTGATATTACTTGGAAATGTAACAATAGGAGTCAAATTGGTTTATTTATCTAGAATCTTGTTTATGAATCACATATCAAACTGTATTTTAAGTAATTGTGAATAGACTAATTGTGAATTTAAGCCATTATATAGAACTGAGACAGCTGGTTGAATTCTTGTCATCTCAAGACAGATCAGACCCTTCTCTCTCCTAGAAGCTGACAATCTCCACCAGAGAGAATTCTGGAGGTGGGCCGCAAGGAAACAGCTCCTGTCCTCTTTAGCTCACATTTCTGGGCTAGCACTCTGAGGTTAATCTAAAGTCACAATGTATTTCCTGAGCCGCACAAAGCTGCCACCTCATCAGCAACTACACATTTTACTGGAGTAACTGAGTTGCCTCAATTTATCAGATCACCGTGTTTGGAAAGTCAAAGGAGTGGGGGCATTGCTGCCCACTCATGTTGGGGGTGGGACTGCCAAATAAGGTACAGAATGCCCAGTTAAATTTGAATTTCAGATAAACATTGAATAATTATCTGGAACCCAGATGTTAACTGTTAAGTTTTGTGATTTACTAAATCTGGCTGCCCTAGCCAAGGGTACAGTGTACATGTGTGTGTCAACATCTGTGTCTGTATGTGATGTGGGGGGATGCTCACAGTCATCTTCAGACCAAGCCAACCTCAAAGCCCCCTGGGACAATGTCATTTCCAGTCACCAGGGATCCTTATTCCCTCTCTTGGAGCCAACCAGGCACTAGCTTCCTAACCATGGAAGGTGGGCACTTGGATTGGAGCGGTGCTTGATGTACCACTTACCCCACTTGTTACATTTCTCTGAAGGCCCCCAACAGAACTGAGCACTAGTTGCCTACATTAGTCACTGGTTCAATAATGCACCATTATGGCCTTTCCCTCCTCCTCTCTCTCCCAGTTCTCCCTCATTCCTGCTTCAAGTCACCTCCCTAAATAAACTATCTGCCCCAAGCCCTTGTCCCTGGCTATTTTGGGGGAAATCCAAGTCATGACAGTTGGTATTGGATGTGGCCCTAGAAATGCAGTTCTCAGGATCAGATTCTGGAACAGGCCATTCACTGGTCAGATGACTTAAAAAGGAGCCTGGTAATAGGTGCAGTGATGAAAACTTCTCTTGCTGTAGTATGGCAATTTCTAAGCTTCTTACTAGTTACAGCAAGAGATGAAGCACACATAGAAGGGGAAGCATTAGCTTAATAATAGTTATGAAACTTGAACGTCACTGAAATTCTTAGCAGTATCTGTGCTCTCATTAGCAGTATTGTCCACAAGTCACAGGTTATGCAAGCTCATACTCCTGTCACCTGCCTTTGCTGAGCTAAAGCTTCTCTCAGCTCATGCCTATGGACCCATGGAAGGCTCCCTTAGACTTGTTGGTGGAAGAAACTGCAGTTTTGCAGAGATCAGGTAATGTGTGTATAAAGAAGGCATTGTTGATTCACTTTCCTCAGGTATGGCCCTAGGGCCAGTGTGAGAAATCCAGCAGGTGAGTTGCAAGCAGTGTATCTGGCGCCAACTTTGTATGGAGGGAGAAGTGGCCTGAAGTAAGAGATTTCATAGTCTCCTGGGCTGTGGCAAACAGCTTGTCTAGACGAGGGGCCAGCAAAGAATAAGGTTGAGTCTGGAGACAAGATCTGAGGAAGACTTCAATTTACAGAGGGATCTATGGAAACTGAAATGAAGTGTGTAGATCTTTGTGTCACACATCAATGCCCCTCAGAAAGTACCCACTGCACAGGTGTCAGGAAAATGAGGGGTAGGACAGATATTGGATCCAGTCACCTCACCAAAGTAGGATGCCAGGCAGGCCTTCCGGCTTAGCAGGCTCTTTCTTCATTTCCCTCATGTGGAGCAGCTCCAGGGGCCCTACAGATAATCAGTGGCTATCTACTGGTAATCATGAAATTCTCTGTGGGCCTCCATCATGGTTAACATATAAACAGTAGAGCTTACATAACAGGTACCGAGTTAAGGTGCTAACAGAACATCCAGGTTATCAGCAAGCTACGGGAAAAGTAAGAATATTTCAGATTTCAAGCACAATTGATTTTTTTCCAGTAATGATTCCCTCCCTGATACATTTTGCTGTTGCATAAAGACCTGTTACCTGTAGTTTAATCTGATCCTAAGATGACATGCAGGCAATTTCTAAAGGTCAGAGCTCGCACTAGACATGACACTTTCTTGCTGTCTCTAATCCTGGCATATCAGGTTTGCCTGACCATTATGGCTGCAGCAGTAGAGAAAATGATATTTTAGTGACTACTACTAAGAGGTGAAAACAACTTGGAATACCACGATAAGCAAGTGACAGGAGGAAGGCGTGAAGCAGCTGGGTTTCTAGGTTAAACAGGAGGACCGACCAGCCAAAAGACTTTTTATAAGGTATAGAGAAGAATCTTAAGAAATCAAAGAGATTGCAGTCAGAAGGAAAAGACAGGATGGACTTAAGGTAATCAAATTGTGGTGTTATTGACTTCTGGAGTTCAGAAGAATGAAGCTTCTCAGGAAGTGTCAGATTTTCAGACTTTGGCAAAGACAGAATATATACAACCAAAATGCACAGAGGCTGACAAAATGTTCCCAATGATAAAATGTTTTCAGTAGGTAGAAAAAACAGCACAATGTAGTCCAAGCTGCAGCTACTCTATACTCCACTCCAATTTCCTAATACACACGTTCATTCGCAAGTACTAAATGTTCTCTTTATCCAAAATCCAAATTTCCCAAAAGCTAAACCGGTAGGAACAGTTTTCCTCTCTAGAATAGTTTGATAAACATACCATTTATTATAATAACAGTCCTGAAGCATTACAAGACATTATACATTTATTCTGAATCAGATCAGATTGTGTTCAAATGGCTCAATTCTTTACAAATCACAAATCTTGAACACATGTTAAAACAGTTATAACGTTTTTCCATAATTATACTTGATACACATCATTTTAACTATACACAAGGCAATGCTGGCATGGTTAACGGGTCCAGTGTTCCTGGTGAGGGGATCCTGAACCAGTTAAGCTGGCGAGTGCAGAGTCCACCCCCCCTCAATCAGGGCCTTCACCCTACAGCGCCACCGCCCTCACTCCTCCAGCGTCCCTTGATGTTGAGTGAAACAAAATCTACCACTGAAGTTTTTATTACAATCATCTGGCTTCTCCCTAGCATTCTTGTTCTAAAGTTAAGAAAACAAAAACAAAAAATCACCAAGAGAGCACATGTGACGGTTAAAGCACTTCTCCCTCTCCAGTGTGGACTCTCTGGTGTTTGGAAAGATTGGACTTACTGCAGAAAGTCTTCCCACAATTATCACACCAATAGGGCTTTTCCCCGGTATGGATTCTATGATGTTTATTAAAATTGGAGCTGTGGTTGAAGGCTTTTCCACACTCCTTACATTTATACGGCTTCTCTCCAGTGTGGAGTCTCTGATGAGAACTAAGACCTGCATGCTGGCTAAAGCTCTTCCCACACTCATTACACTGGTAAGGTTTCTCCCCAGTATGTATTCGATAGTGCCGAATGAGGCTGCCTTTACCACTGAAAGCTTTCCCACAATCTTTGCACTGATATGGTGCCTCCTCAGTGTGTATTCGTTGATGTTTAAGGAGATCTGAGCTCTGACCAAAGGCTTTTCCACACTTGCAGTCATAGGGCCGGTCCACCAAGTGTGTTCTATAGTGAAGGGTAAGGTTTGAGCTGTGGCTAAAGGCTTTCCCACACTTGGTGCACACGTAGGGTTTCTCCCCAGTGTGTGTCCTCCGGTGTTTAGTAAGATTTGAGCTATTACTAAAGGCTTTTCCACACTCAGCACATATGTAACGTCTCTCCCCTGGGGCAGGCTTACTGGGCATTAGTTCTCTACTTTTCTTTGAACCTTTGCCTAGGAGAGGGGTTTTTGTTCCTCTTTCTTTCTCAAGATTTACCCACTGCCTTTCTGACCTGGCCTCACATTTACTGGCAATAACCATAGGAATAATATCCTTTTTGAATTCTTCTGCATGAGACTCTTCAGAATTTTGCTGCTTATCTGTTGATTCATCATCCTGGGTGTTCGATTTACAATCTGAAACAATAAACACAATAAGGATGTGAGTTGTTTCCTGTTCTGAGAAGAAACCGTTAAAAGATGAAGAGAACCACCAGGTGATATTGATGAGTTTTGGAGGATGACCAAATACTGTTCTGAGAGGTCACAGTATTACAATGATACAAATGAGCCATCAATCAAATCCAGTTTACAACAGCAGACTGTCACACAAGCCTCCTGCCAGAAACCATTATGACATAAAAAGCACCTGGTGTTTTTCTGCCAGGAGAAAAACTTCCTATACAGAGGGCAATAAGGCAAAACCAAGCATTCTGGGATAGTAGCAAAGGAAATGGGTGATGCCCAGGCAGAATGAAACAAGAAAGACTGCTGAAGGGTCAAATTTGATTAAGGGAAATAAAAAAGATAATTAAGGGAAAAGAGGCCAGTGGCAAACTCAGAAAAACCCATATGCTCACAGAAGCTGAATACAGAAGCAATAAAAGAGAATGTTCCATCCATTCATAATCATTCTAGTCCCAGATCCTTATTAATTTGAATGAAAGTAAGTACTTAACTCCCCCCCACAGTTCAACTCATCATTTAATGTATTATACATTGGCTATGTCTTATAATTTTTTCATTATAAAATAACACTGTTGAAATCAGATTGAAGCAGAGCTATGTAGAATCTCTAGGGAAGAGAAAAGAAAAACACCTCCCATTCAACTCTCAAGGCTAAAGCTAGTATAGGGTAGTGGGGAAAAAAAGGATGACATGTGATCTAACTCAGCAGAAACTTTCATTTACCTCTTTGTATTGTAGGGACAAACCCGTTCCTGCCTGGAATATTATGCTCCCAATCAGATTTCTAGAGCATTTCATAGGCAGTCAGTCATACTGTCAAAACTCCATTTATCCATCCACACACATGGAAAAAGGGAGTAAGAGAAGCTCCGTCTGAAAAATGGGCTCTACTTAAGCTCGGTGATCCCTCCACAGGTACAGAAGCCCCAATTGACAAGGGTACTTTCTTCTATAGTCCTCTTCTCTTACTTATCCTTCCATCTGTCTCCACCTGACCATCTATTTCCATCCTTTGCCAGTGCAACCACTCAGCTGCTTCCAGGCTCACCCCTACTCACTGTCTGCTGATAACTGTAGCAGCAGGAGCTCAAATCTCTTTCAGTCTCCATTATGAGCAATCATTTGGCTACTCATACAGGCTTCCCTTCAAGTTGCCATGAACTATGTGTGGGAAATAGGTAACTTAAAAGTTAAAAATTTTAAATAGCCTAACAAGGCAGAAGTTGAAAGAGAATTTACCAGGGACCATTTCCACATAATCCAAAGCTAATTATAACAAGTCCAGTAAATCATTAACAAACCAACAAGCATCATCTTTTAATTTATTCACTCAACCTGTCCACTCCTCCATAAACAGTCCCTTTATTAGACTCACTTCAGCTGAACTTATTATAATGCAACATCTGTTCCCATGCTAGGACCTTGACTGAAACGCACCTGAGGGAGGAGATGGAACTCATTCTGCCTAGTCAGCCAAACCAGGCAGGTCAATCCAGGGAATCACCTCACAATCAGTGATTAGTTAGTTTCTTCAACCACAAAGGCCTGGGAGCACTGAGGCGGGATCTGACAGATGGTTCCTACCTTGGTTCTGTCTCAGCTCTGGAGTGAAATCCTGCTCTTCCCCAGTTTCTTGGATGTACAGGGGTCCCCAAGATTCATATTTGGGACTTGTCTCCACAGACCATGTCTGTGTGCTGCTCAGGGATTCCTTTGCTGTTCCTGAAGATGACATTTTCTCCCACACCTGTTTCTGTTCATTTGGAGGAGGTGAAACCTAGAGACAATTAGGAATAGCTAGGTTTATGCAAAGCTTACTTTAACTAAAATCCAAGAAAATCTTAGGAGAGCTATGTAGAATCTCTAGGGAAGAGAAAAGAAAAACACCTCCCATTCAACTCTCAAGGCTAAAGCTAGTATAGGGTAGTGGGGAAAAAAGGATGACATGTGATCTAACTCAGCAGAAACTTTCATTTACCTCTTTGTATTGTAGGGACAAACCCGTTCCTGCCTAGAATATTATGCTCCCAATCTCAGAGGATAAAAAAAGAGTTCCTCCAGCCTACCTGCTGTCCCGGTTCATCCAGTTCTCGCTCCAGATCCTCCAGGAGAGTGACGGCCTCTTCAGCGCTCTCTGGACAGTGCTCCTGCACCCAGGCCTGCAGCTCCCGGGGCAGGATGGTCAGGAACTGCTCAAGCACCAGCAGCTCCAGGATCTGCTCCTTGGTGTGTATCTCTGGCCTCAGCCACTCACAGCAGAGCACCCGGAGCTGGCTCAGGGCCTCCCGGGGTCCAGGTGTGTCATGGTACCCAAACTGCCTGAAGCGTTGACGGAACATCTCCAGCCTAGGAAAGCACTTCCCTTTCTCCTCCTCCTTGACTTTCACAATCACAGGCCCCACGTGCTCCTGTGGAGGCCTGGGGCCCACACCTGTGGCCATGCGCGGTACTTTGGTCATCATATGGACTCCGGAAATGACTTCACTAAAGACAGGGCTCTGTGTAGTAGGAATACTACTTCCTTTGGATTTCTGGTTCTTTAGGGCTACAGAGTCAACTTAAGAAAATATACAAGTAAACAGACAACAGAATCAGTTTATCATAACTGGCACTCATTAAATATATTTTGAAAGAAAACTGCATAAATTAGTGAATCTTTTATGTTGCGACTGGGCTTCCTGACCATGTTTTCAACTAAGCTGCAATCTTCACAGGTGTTTCCATCCTGGATTTGAATACCTACAGCAGGAAAACTCCAGCAGTCTCAATAATGAGCCAAACATAAAAATATAGGTGGGTATTTGTTACATGAAATTATATTGATAATAAAGGTAGAGTCCATAGAAAGGGTATATAAAAAGCTTATATAAGCTGAAGATGATCTCATCTTATTCTTCTCTCTACTCATTCTAACCAGCCACACTGTTTCCTGGACGTGCGAGGTACCCTCCCACCTCAGAGCCTTGTCCACGCTGCTCCCACTAATACTTCCTGCAGATTGCACATTTCTAGATGCATGCCTGGCTCCCTCGCCAGGTTTGCTCCCTCCAGGTTTGTACTCAGACGTCACCTTCTGGCTGAGGCACCCCTGACCATCCTGTTTTAAACTGCACACTACCCTCCCTTACATGGAACTCCGTATCCTCCTCTTTTCCTTCAAATCAATTACCCCCATACAAATACTATATATTTTATCTTTTCTAAAATTTAGCTGATTGATGTTACTCTGTCACACTGATGTTTCTACCCTTCTCTTTCCCCCTCCCTTCCTCTCTTTCTAAAAATAATAAAGTCTTTGAAAAACAGGGCAGTATGAACTTATGTTCAGTGTAATATAGACAGAGGTTGATACAGAATTGGATAAGTGTGTGTGCCCATGTCTTGGTTTCTAAACATCATTCTCCAGTAAAAGGAACCAGAGATGGAGAAATGGCTAATTCTAGGTTGGAGAATACGGAAGATGAACCTGGAGTATCATGTAATGCCAGTAGGTATTAAAAAAAACCATCAACAACAGTGAGGCATGTCAAAGGAACACAGAGGCCTGAATTACAAAATATATAATGTAGTACCAGCTTGTAACCTTAAGTATAAAATAAATATCCATAAGGCAATATTGATGTGAAAAAAAGGTGACTGAATAAACAGGGGAGAAAAGACAAATCTCCTATACAGAATTATTCCAAATAATTTATGTAGATACTCCCCTCAATAAGGTGGAGCTTAACTCTCCATTCCTTGAGTATAGGCTATACTTACCAACTTGCTTCCAAAAGAGTATAGGAGGGACTGGGGAAAGCACACAATCACATCAATAGATGCAGAAAAAACATTTGATAAAATCTAGAACCATTTATGATAAAAACACTCAGCAAAGTGGGAATAGAGGGAGGATACCTCAACATAATAAAGGCCATACATGAGAAACCTACTGCCAACATCACACTCAATGGGCAAAAACTAAAAGCTTTCCCCTTAAGATCAGGAACAAAACAAGGGTGTCCACTTCCACCACTCTTATTCAACATAGTACTGGGAGTCCTAGCCACAGTGATCAGAGAACAAAAGGCATCCAAACTGGGAGTCAGTAAAACTGTCATTATTCACAGACAACATGACTGTGTACATGGAAGACCTATAGGCTCCACTGAAAAATGATCTGACCTAACAAGTAAATTTGGCAAAGTACCAGGATACAAAGTCAATATTCACAAATCCATGGCATTTTTGTACACCTACAATGAACTATCAGAAAGAGAAAGTAAGAAAAACTCCCATTTACTATAGCAACCAAAGAAAAAGTACCTAAGAATAAATTTAACCAAGGAGGTAAAAGTCCTATACTCAGATAACCATAGAACACTGAAGAAAGAAACCGAGAAAGATACAAATAAATAGAAGCATATACCACGTTCATGGATTGGAAGAATTAACATCATTAAAATGTCCGTATAACCCAAAACAATCTATGGATTCAACACAATTCTTATTAAAATACCAGTGATATATTTCACAGATCTAGAACAAGCACTCCAAAAATTTATATGGAATCAAAAAGACCCTTAATAACCTCAGCAATCTTGAGAAAGAAGGACAAAGTTGGAGGGATTACAATACCTGATATAAAACTATACTACAAGACCACAGTAATCAAAACAGTCTGGTACTGGCATAAGAAGAGACAAGACACATAGATCAATGGAACAAAATAGAGCTCAGAAATAAACCCATGTCTCTGTGATTAATTAATATTTGACAAAGGGGACACAAGCATACAATGGAGTAGAGATAGTCTCTTCAATAAATGGTGTTGGGAGATCTGAACATGCAAAACCAAAATGAAACTAGATCACCAACTTATACCATACACCAGAATAAACTCAAAATGGATACAAGGCTTAAATATAAGTTGTGATATCATAGAAATCCTAGCAGAAAACACAGGCAGTAAAATTTCACATATCTCACATAGCAGTATTTTTGCTGATACATCTCCTAGGGCAAGGGAAACAAAGGAAAAAATAAACAAATGGGACTACATCAAATTAAAAATCTTCTGCATGGCTAAAGAAACCATCAGCAAAAAGGGAACCAAGAATATGGGAGAACTTATCTGCCAATGATACATTGGACAAGGGTTTAGTCTCCAAAATATATAAAGACCTCATAGGACTCAACACCAGGAAGACATACAATTCAATTAAAAAATGGGCAAAGGACCTGAGCAAACACCTCTCCAAGGAGGACATACAGAGGGCCCATAGGCACATAAAAGAATGCTCAAAATCACTAGCCCTCCAAGAGATGCAAATTAAAACCACAATGAGATACCACCTCACACTGGTCAGAATGGTCATCATTAATAAATCAACAAGTGCTGGAGAGGATGTGGAGAAAAGGGAACCCTCATTCACTGCGGTGGGAATGCAGACTGGTGCAGTCACTATGGGAAACAGTATGGAACTTCCTCAGAAAATTAAAAATGGAACCGCCTTTTGACCCAGAAATTCCACTGCTAGAAATATACCCTAAAAATCCCCAACCAATTCAAAAGAACTTATGCACCCCTATGTTCATAGCAGCACTATTTACAAAAGCCAAGACTTGGAAACAGCCTCAGTGCCCACCAATAGACGAGTAGATCAAAAAACTGTGGTATATTTATATAATGGAACACTATATGGCAGGAAAAAAGGAATTCCTACTTTTTGTGACAGCATGGACGGAACTGGAGACTATTATGCTAAGATAAGACAGTCAGTGAAAGACAAATACCACATGACCTACCTCACTTATAAGAGGAACCTAATGAACAAAATAAACTAATGAGCAAAATAGAACCAGGAGCAGAGAATCACATAACAGATTGATGGCTTTAAGAGTGGAGGAGTCAGGTGGGAACTATTTGAAAGACAGTGAAGGGATCAGTCGAAGAACATAAATGAAGGACCCAGGGACATAGACAACGGTGTGAGGATAGATTATGGAAGCAGGGGGTGGGCTGGGTGGCGGGGAACAAGGGAGGAAAAATTGGGACAACTATAATAGCATAATAAAACATTAAGAAATAAATTTAAAAATTAAAAAAAAAAGAAAGGGGCTGGGAGAAGTAACTACAGTGGAAAAACATGACAAACACCAACTCACCCACTTGATCAAAATTAATATCATTATGGAATGTTGGGAACTGACCTGTCTGGTTTCAGAAACTGTAACCTCCCCTGGCTAAGGCTGAGTGAGAGAACTTGGGACCCTAAGCCACTAAGGAGACAAAGCTTATCTCCCCGGCGGGAGCACAGCTTCTGTCTACTTTACTTCACCCTGCCTGCCCCCCCCACCCACCCAGTGCATGACCGGTTAGCCAATGACAGGTAAGATTCCTCAAGGGCGGGCCTACCTAAAGGCATGGTCACTAGCGGGCCTTCAGGGAAGGACTTGGGGGGCTATGGAGAAAGGAGTAGATGGACCCTCGCCCCTCAGCTTTGACAAAGCCTGAGTCCTCATTCTGTCTGCAAGATGTCTCCTAATCTCTTGGCCATCTTACTTCCCCTGCTTGAGCTAAGCCTGAAACAATGCTGGAGGTGGGTGCGGCCCTGTGCTGGAAAGGGCAGGTTCCTGGGGGCGATCAGGCCTAAGAAAGAATGCAAAAAGTCCTGCGAAACCTGCTATGCTAATACCCTCAATTTAAATAAGGGTCCAAGCATGAAATGAGTTTGTTTCCCCAAAGTTTTACGGCCCTTTTGCTATCTGACCATGACTCAAAATAAGTCCTCAGAGTTCTTTGAATGTTATCTATTTGATTATTACTGCCTGACAATGACTGATGAACTTTCCATAAAAACCCTGTATTTCTATGCAAATTAAAGTCAATAAAAGCCTATCAAGGCAAGGGTTGGCTTGCTCTCCCCTCGAGTGGCCAGAGCAGTTCCTTTTCCTCCACAGCATTCGGTTATCCGTGTGAATCTGTCTCGTCTTAGGCACAACACCACGGGCACTGCTTGCCAGTGTCCGCATCAATGGAACACTACTCTGCCATAAAAGGTTAAACACTGCCATCTGCGACAATATGGTCAGTTCTTGAGGATAAGTGAGATAGGTCAGCCAAAAAAGGAAAATAACTGTATGACTTCACTCACATGTGGAGTACAAAACAAATTATAAATTGTTCATTTGTAATTTTTGGAGTACAATAATTACAAATGAACAAACAAAACAAACTCATAGATACAGACATCATGATGGTAGCTACCAGAGGGGGAAGGGCAAGATAGGTAAAGGGGTCAAAATATATACGGTAATGAACGAAACTAGATTTTTGGTGTAAGAAGTATGAAATAAGAGTATACAGATATCAAACTATAATGTACACCTGAAATTTATATGATACTACAAATGTTACCTTAATAAAAACAATTTTTAAAATTCTTTGGTCCTTTTCAACGAACATCTGAGCAAATAATGTAAACAGTATAACAACTTTACCTCAACGTGTTTCTGAATACTTCTATTACTATAATAGAAGTATTATAGAAGTTAATATAGGGAAGAATTAATATTCAGTATTTCATAGCTCAGAACTTAAAGGAAAGGAACTGAAGAGACAGGTCTGCCCTATAATTTTTTTAAAAAGATTAATGGCATCAATGATAAGTCATGTGACTTGATATGAAAAGATTACTTTGCTCTGGCCGGGTATCTCAGTTAGTTAGAGTGTCATCCCGATATACCAAGGCCGTGGGTTCGATCCCTGGTCAGGGCGCATACAAGACTCAACCAATGAATGCACAAATAAGTGAAACAACAAATTGATGTTTTCCTCTCCCTCTTCCTCTCTCAAATCAATAAAAACAAAACAAAACAAAAACAAAAAAGAGAAAACTGAGAAACTGCCACTGACCAAAGTATATAAGTAGACATGAAGATTACTGTCATGTGGTATCCTCGATGAGATCAGGGAACAGAAAAGGACATTAGGAAAAAACTAATAAAATTTGAATAAATGGTGGAGGTCAGTTAACTGTAATGTACCAGTGTTGGTTCCTTAGTTGTGACATGTGCACAGTATTGTAAGATGTTAACAAGAGAAATTGAGTGAAAAACAGGGACTCACTGTATTATCTTTGAGCTTCTCTAAAACTATCCTAAAATGTTTATTTAAATTAAAAATATGGGCTTTGGGGGTAAAGAGCAGCTTTAGTAAATGCTGTTCTATTATGGAAGGATGGTAGAGAGAAATGTGACTGTTAACTTCAACACTTATGATATTAAAGCGGGCCATTTTTAGAATTCACTAGACATTTAAAAAAGTTGTGAAGCCATTTTTTATAACAATAATTATTATTATTATCCTCAGTCAAGGACATTTTTTTCACTGCTTTCAGAGAGAGGGGGAAGGAGAGAGGCAGAGAAACATCAACGCCAGAGAGAGATATCAAATGGTTTGCTTCCGTATGTGCCTGGACAGAGGATCAAACCCAAAGCCTAGGTACGTGCCCTCACCAGGAATCAAAGCTAAAACCTTTCAGTTATGGGACAAGGCTCCAACCAACTTAGCCACACCAGCCAGGGCTAGGATTAATTATTTTTTTTAAAGGCACATGCCTTGTGAGCAATAACAGTTAATTTTTTACTTTCTTCCAGTAATTGTCAGAATACTGGCCTAATGAAATAGTTTCTAGCAGATCTATTTCAAATATAGCCCAAAGCCTATTTTTAAATTTTATCAAATACTTTTAGCTTTGAACTAGTTGGCAACATTATAATAGTCTTTCATCCTCTGAAATCACATAGGCCATTTTCCAGTTTGGCAATTCTATCTCCACAGGCTCAAAGGCTATCTGCAGAGTTTTAAAATCTGCTGGCCCTAGCTGGGTAGGTCAATTGGTTACAGCACGGTCCTGATGTGCCAAGGCTACAGGTTCGATCCCTGGTCAGGGCATATACAAGAAGCAACCAATAATGCATAAATAAGTGGAACAAATATATGTTTCTCTCTCTAAAATCAATACAAATGAAAACAACTTTTAAAATACTTTAAAAACACATTGCTCATGTCACCCAGCTGTTTACAATTACTTAACCTTTTTGCATGGCAAACAAATCCCAATCCGGCCTCTGCCTCCCTTTTCAGTCATCACTCCGTTTCTATTCCCTATGCTCACTCAATGCCCAGTTCTCATAAGACTTCTACTCATCTTTCAGATGAGACTGGGAGTGTTCAGGGTGGTATGGCTGTAGACTCTACTTACCTTTCAAGTCTCAGCTCAACAATTAACCCATGCAAAGATGTTCAACCTTAGTTACAATAAAAGAAATCCTCCCACTCCTCTGACTGGCAAATATTAAAAAAACAAATCTGATAACCCACTGGGTTCCCGTCCACACCTTAAGAAAGCCAGTAATTTCACATCTGTTCATGCTCAGTTTGTCTAAAGGTTCATTTAGGGGAGCCCTCCAGGTCTTGGCTTCTGAATTTTTTTCTTTAAAATATTTTATTTTTAGAGAAGGGGGAGGAAGGGAAGGAAAAAGGGAGAGAAACATGGATGTGTGAAACATCGATGGGTTGTCTGTTGTATGCCCCTAAACCAAGGACCTGCCCTGCAACCCAGGCATATGCCCTGACCAGGAATCAAACTGGCAACACTTCAGTCTGTAGGACAGGGCTCAACCCACTGAGCCAACCAGTCAGGGCTGAATTTTTCTTAATAAAGTGCTCATAAAATCAAAAAGCATGTAGAGAGAAAATGGAAGCTTTGTTACTAACTCAGATTGTCTTCTGAGACAATGTCTGTCTTCAACTACTGTGAACTACATTTTCAGGCTGTCTAGAACATTAGACTAAAGACATCCATGAAGCAAAAGTTCATGATCTATAAAAAGAAAGCTTTTGTTCAGTTCCCGTTTTCTTCACTCCCCTCCCTTTATGCCAGTTTCCCAAGGCGTGTGTATTCTTATAAAAGTGCCCCAAATCCATTTGGAAAATGAAGCATAAATAAATCAAATGATCACAGATTCTAACAATTTAATGCTAGAATGCCGTTAATAGATTCAAACTCTGTACCTGAAAACTCCCAGGCCGAAAATTTGATCATTTTTGAGGCCCAAAATTCTGTTAGACGGTTCCAACTTTTCTTTAAATCAAATAAAACTGTGCATATTTTTTAACTTGTCTTCACACTTCCTTTACACTTCAGTCCTAGACCAACACTTACTTTCTCCATAGTAACCTTATAATGCCTGAAAACAATCTTCTTGTTTCTTAACCCTTTTCTTATCCACAGTTGTTTCAACTGTTCCTTAAATAGCATAGGTTTCCAAGTACCTCACCAGCCAGATCACCTTTCTCTGAATAAACTCTTATTAACAAATGGTCCCCAGATACCGTATTTCCAAACTTGAGCAGAGATTCCTGTTATTGGTACGCTTTCTAACCTAATCAAAGACCAAGGGGACTGACTATTCACTCCCTTGGATCAGACACAACCCAGGACTTCTAAAAGGGTTGGGTTTCTCAGCGGAGGCCCCCAAACCCCTCCCGCATGTTTCATCAATTAGCTCAGAGTTCGGACTCCCATTGAGAGCCAGGAAAATAGAAATGGCAGCCCCTGCTCGGCTCAGGGAGCGCATAAAAAACTGCTTGGAAAATGCGAAACAAAGTTTCATTTGTTAAAGCCCTGGGAGGAGGAAAAGACTTTCCAAGGAGCAAGCGCCTCTGGGACTGGGCAGGGGTACGGGGCTCCTACCTATAGCCCTTCCAAGACCGGTCTGGCGGGGTCCTCGGGGGCCACAGCTTCCTCTCCGAACACCCACCCCTTCCTCTCCGAACCTTTCCACCTAAGCTCCCTCTCCCCCCGGTCCAGCTAACCGAGGATGAGGAGGCTCACCGTGAGTCAGTCACTCCTGGCGCGAGGACACCTAGACGCGCACCGCGGCAGGCGCAGCCGGAAGTGCGTCATAGCGCCGCCCGCGCACAGTACTGCGCGGCCGCAGAGAACCCTCTAGGAATTCGAGAGATAACGGCATCTCGGTGTCTTGGTGTACGCAGGAGATTGAGGCTTCTCCACTGCGAACAGAGTTGCCACTAACGTAAACGCTCACGGATCTTGTCGCCTCGCCCCTTCTAGGTTTTTACTAAGGTCCGATGTGAAGGCAGCTTTGGCCAGAAATGAGCAAATCGGGAGGCGTCAGATCTGAACACCGTGACATTCCATCTGAGAGAATCTGGAGCATTTGTTCTTACCTTAGCTAGAAGACGGGGCGAGTGAGGGACAAAGCTGTCTTAGTTTTCTAATGTGAAGAGTTGTCATTTGAAAAAGAAGTTTATATTATAGGAACCAAGGAACTGGTTTTATAAGTACAATACAGGACTTTATTAAAAAAGAATTATTAAAATTTAGCGACTTCCTGCATCATCTTGTGTTGTTTTGAAGTGGAATAGCCCTAGGAACGGGAAGGACAGTTTAGCAGAATGGATTTTGGGGGGTTAGATGATCTTTAACACCTTCCTTCAGCTTGCCCTAGACTCCTATTAGTTTTCCCCTTAATAGGGGGAAGGAAACTGTAAAAAAAAAATTAGGAGAGGGAGGGAAACATGAGAAACACAGGTTGCCTCTCACATACACCCCAACTGAGGCCTGGGCATAACCCAAGCAGGTGCCCTAACTGGGAATCAAACCCATGAAGTTTTGCTTTGTGGAATCACACCCAACCACCTGGGTCATAGAAGCCTGGGCAAGGAGAAGGAAACTTTTTACAACACTTTCACCATTACCACTCCCTCTGCACACCTCCCTTGAGTACTTACTATGGGCCAGATACTGGGTTAAGTGCTTGGTGTCAGTTCTTTATTGATGAATGAAATACTACCCCCAAACTTTGTGCCTTAACACATAATTATCGTTTCTCACGCGATCTCGCAAATCTGTGGATTGGCTGGTTTGTTCAGCTTCCTGTGGTATCAACCAAGGAGCTGAGATGGCTGGCAGTTGGTGTTGGTCCACAGACTGAAGTTCAATGGGGATGTTGGTCTGGGGCCTCCATGCTCTTCCATGTGAGTCTTTCAGCATGGCTGCTGGGGCTGTTTCCACATTATGACTGGGTTCCCTAAGAGGAGTATTTTAAGAGGTCAAGGTGGAATTTGTAGATGTGTAGGGCCCAGCCTTGGAAGTTATATAAGTTATATAGCACCATTTTCACCACATTCTGTTGTTAAAATAGGGCTCTGGGCCAGATTTAAGTGGAAGAAAAACAGATTCTATCTTTTAGTCACACTGCAAGAGTATGTGGGCTGGGAGATGATGTGGCTGTCTTTGGAAACAATGTACTACACACATTTATCTTCATTATATCAATCCTATGAAATACTATAATCCTGAGAATACCTACCCCAGTGAAATAGTAAAATCTTTATTTTGTAGATCAGGAAACAGGCTCAGAAAAGAAAGTAACTTTTCCAGTGTCCTACAACAGATATATGGGAAAGTTAAGATTCAAGCTTGGCTTTCATTCTCCAAAGCCTATGCTTATTTAAGCTCTATGCTTCCTTTGCATAGGCTGGAGAAAGAATAAATGGTTAAAGGGAACAGAATCACTAGGACTGAGGGAGGAAACCTGCATCTGATCCATTACCCACACGTACTGATGCATTGGTCATGCTCTATCCAGCCACTTAATCAAAGGATCTTTGATCTTCACCTAGTCAGTTATACAGCCAGTGAGTTGTGGTTCGGGGGCTTAAGGAATCCTTCCAATTTTGAGCAGAGGGACGTAGTCACATAAGATTAGTGCCAAGAGAAGCCTTAAGTACAATCTGGTTAAGTTCTTGTTTTTTGATGAAGAAACCAATGCCTGGAGAAGTCAGACACAAGGCACACTAGTAGCAGAGCTTAAGGTAGAATCCAAATTTTCTAATTCAATCCTGTGTCATTACTAGGTCTCAACAGATTCTAAAAGATATAGTTAGAGATACCAAGATGCTGTCCATCCAAATCATACGGTATTAAAACAAGTTACTTTAGAATGATATATTATTTTCTTCCATTAATATAACCTTGGCCATATGACAAGAGCACAACAAGACAATGGAAAAGTTAGCCAATGTGCTGGTGACTTGCTGTGATGTATCCCTGGCATTTCCTTTTCTGAATGGTTTTGATTTTTAGGGACCTCATACTCTTTCAGTGAATTCATCCAAAAAACACCAAGAACCTACAATGTATCAGGTATTGTGTTAAGCCACCAGGGAAAAGTGAAAAGTACATGCAGTTCTTAGAAGACATGTAATCAAGTAATTACAGATATGGTCAATAATAGAGATGAGACCAATAAGTAGTGACTGAATTGAATGTATCATCTTCGGAATCTATAGTCTGACCTATTGTAACATGAAAACTTCCTTTCTGTGATAGTCCTGGTTTTTTTTTTTATCCTTGCCTGAGAACATTTTTTCATTGCTTTGAGAGAAAGAGAGAAATATTGATGCAAGGGAGAACATCAATCGGTTGCTTCCTGTATGTGCCCTAACCGGGGTTTGAACCTGCAACCTGTTAGTGTAGGGAATGAAGCTCCAGTCAACCAAACCACATTGGCCAAGCAATTCTGTTTCTAACCATTTCTGTCACAGGGAGCTTACTACTTTAGAGGACAGTCCTTCTTTCAGTAGAGTTCTCACTGGTAAAAATTCTCTCAATTAAAGCAAAAATCTGCATTCGTGTAATTTCAACTCATTGATCCTAGTCTTGATTAATCCTTTTTCACTCACAAAATGCATATAGATGTTCGTCTTATCCCTTTAAATTATCGCATATGATTGTCTCAAAGATCACCTATAGCAGTTCCACAATCACTTCTGAATCTTGGAATGTCAAAAGTCTGAACTGCCTGCCCTTGGGCACTCTGAGGGCCCACAGTTCCTCTTTCTCATTTAAATGACCTCCATACTCTCCCACTTTTACAGTACTTGGTTCCCTTTTGTCTCGAAGAATTATTTGGCTTGAAAAAGAAAAAGGATTCCTCTCCACTTTATAAGAGAAATCTGGAAGGGGAAAAGCTACCAGTGTGGGCCCTGGCTTTCTCCCTGCTTTTTCCTCTCTCTGAAAATGATTCTCTCTAAAACCGATGCTGTCTGGATCTTCCTGGCATCTGCCATCACCTGTTTTTGCTGCTATTACTGTCCTTGGTCAGTAGAGGGTGATCAAACTTTGATTTCTCTTAGAACAAGGCTGGGCAAGTTTCTTGTCCATTATAGTTCTGTAAACTTTCCTGTTTTCCTTCTAGAAGGAGTCCACATATATGGCATGTTGGGAAGCTGCGAATGAAAAAAAATGAGAAAATGAAAATAGAAATGGAGTGGTGTAGTTAGATAACCCTGCAGCTTAGCACTGAAGCTCTGCTGCTAATGAGCGTTGGGAGACTTGGATATATGACTTATCTGAAAATGGTATAATAATATCTGCTCTGATAACTTTAAAGTGTTTGGATCATGTGAGAGTGAACTAGCTTTGCAACTAGCTATACCAATAGTAAGGGATTTTTAATTTTCAAAACTCCTGATTTATTATTTCTGATCCTTTGTTTTAAAGTCTGCCCCCACCAAGGGATAGATGTGGCTCCACCTATCACAGATCATTTCTTTCATCCTATCCACTCTGGGGGTCGGGCCACCTACCTTCTCCTTAGTAAGGGTAGTTTCCTGTCAAGACTTTCACAAGAGCACATTACTTACTGGCTTGTTCCCTCAGTTTGTGGAAGAACCACTCCCCCAAATTTGCATAATCTCAGAGAAGAAGATTACAAAGGGTATCTGGTCTATCTCCCCCACCCGCTCCCCATGCAAAATCCCTTCCTGTTTAGGACCCCTGAGTATCCCCTCCTCCCCACCCGCTTCCTGGATGAACTGACGACGCAGCCACCTGCTTTGGCTGGCTCTGCAACAAGTTTCTTTCTAATCCCAGTGGCTTCTACTGGTCACTCCTGGTTGTGCAATTTGTGCCCTGCACAATCCCAGGGACCACCATTCATTTTATCAGGGGATTGTACAGTTATCTCAATTCGCCAGCAGAAGGCAGTCAAGTTTACTGAGGAAGGGGCACCTTTTCCTAATTTGCCCAAAATCCTGGTAGCAGCTAGGCAGAGCTGGCTTTACTTATCTGCCTTACTTATCGCTGTATCTTTCCTTTTATTATTCCTAATACCCAGCATAAGGCTTGCCAGTACTATTTATTGAAAGGGATTTAATTCTATTTCTTGGAGTCAAGCAAAATAAACTGAAATCCTCTTCCAAGATGCAGGCCAAGTTCCCAGTGAGGTTTCTCCTCGTCAAACAAAACCCCTGGTTGCACACAAGGTCACTTTGCTTTTGCCATCCTGCCATCAGCCTCTCTCCCTTTTAAAAAGTGGAATCCAGAACCAAATGCAGGGCACACAGTGACAGGTAACCCTAGAGTAACCTGGCACCTCTTTTTGTTTAAGAATCTGGAGTGAAAGACCTCTAAGACTTGGAGGCAGTGGTAATAACGACTGGCAAAGGGACATGAGTAGTATGGGACAAGAAAGGCCGCTTAAACCTGTGCAGCAATTTTCATCCTTCCAGGGGAAATCTGATTCCTCAGAGGACATGCTTGGGATTGCAAAAGGAATTGCATCAGCTGAAGAAGGACTGGGGCAAGGGAAAGGATTAAGCAAGGACTGGGGCAATTTGAGAGAATCACAGAGGCTGTGTGAGACCTGTACATAACATCTGGGACTAAAATGGGCCCAGAGCCTGGGTCCTCAATTTTCACAAACATCGGATTTCAAGATTACATGTTTTAGGGACTAATCAGATATAGTACGAGGCCAGCCTGTTTCACTTTAAAAAAGGGGACTTCAGTGAGGGGTAAATGAATATTCAAAAGAAAAGAGCTAGTGGCCCATGGAGGAAATAATAATTGCTAACATTTTGGAATAGTTATGGTTTGTAGGTCCTTTACATGTAATGGCTTGTTTAATGTTTATAGTAACTCTATGTCCATTTTGCAGATGAGGAAACTAATACACAGCAAGTAAACGGTGGATAAAGAATTCATTCTGGCTTCATACATAGGTGATGTTTGAAAGTGGGAGAATAGAGCTCATAAAGAACAAGGGGCGACGAAGTAGTGGAAAGAACTTGGTTGCTGAGTCCGACACACCTGGTTTTAAAGTCTAGCTCTGCCACTTAATGGGTAAGCCACTTCCATCCAACTTTGCAGAGATCATATGTGGATTAGAGAAAATTCATGGTTATTGTTCATGAGTGCAAGAGAGGAGTTGAAAGACAGAGGAATACAAACTGAAAGGGTTTCAAGGAAATGGTCAAATACTGTAGAAACGTAAGGAAGAATGAAGATGAGGAAAGAAATGCCCCATCAGAACACTGGTGACCATTTGAGTGGTTCAGACACGAGGTACAAGGGGCCTGAAGAGGGGGCATATCAACAGTGAAGAGATGAAAACTGGTTATGGCCCAACTGGTAATTTGGTAGCTAAAAAGAGCAAGGTCAAATAAAAGATATTTAAAAGTTTGGTTTTGCTCCCCAAAGCTACAGGTCTGCACTTATTTAAATGTGGAACAGGTTGTTAAGGGGTGAGGAGCCTGGAGGCACCAGAGCGAGTCCATACCCCTTGGCAGGCAGCAGGAAAGGGGCCCCAAGGGGCAGAAAGTGAAGATTACATCTGATGGCCCGAGGCCCTTGGGAAAGAATACTGAGGATATCTGCTGAGAAAGGGTGAGGCGAGGCGCCTGGGAGTTTGGAGAGCAGGAGAAACCCAGACTCTGAATCCAAGACTAAGGAAGAGAATGACTGTCTAGCAGAGAAAGGGTAAGAATGAAAGTGGCCATGTCTGTGTATTTTCTCCCTGCAGCTTTCTGTAACCAAGACTTAGGAATGGAGGAAACCAGTCCAGAGCTTGAACTACACTGAACAGAGAGGCTAAAATCAGCTCTTGGTAGGTGTAAACCCTGACCCTTACGACTCCTGGGACTCTTGTCTGCACTGGGGGCACTGTAAGGCTCTGGTCCTCTCAATATGCAAGCCTTTAAACTTGGGACCGGAATCTCACAGGGCCCTTGTCCACAGCAGTCTACATTCAATAATATACCAGATTTCACTCTGGCTAGGTGGCTCAGTTGGTTGAAGTGTCATCCCATTTATTAAAAGGTTGTGGATTCAACCCCCCAGTCAGGGTGCAACTGGGAGGCAACTGACCGATCTCTCTCTCCCCTCTTCCTCTAATATCAATAAACATATCCTTGGGTTAAGGATTTAAAAAAATACTGGATTTCTTCCCTTTTCTGTCCACCCTGTCCCTTTCTATTCTCTGGAATCATTTTCTAAAGTACATCACTCGCCCTCGAGTCCCCACCTCTGGTTCTGCTCTCTGGAGGATGCAGGCCAACACAGTTAGGACAGCGAGCAGTTCCCCTGAACAAGGATTTGGCTGTGAAGCTACCTGGGTAAAAATATAGTTTATTCACATGTGCTGCTTTTTATTTACTTAAAAGAATCACATTGAATTTGTTTCAATGTATTATGCAATGACAAAACAAGATTATTAGGTTAGAGATCAGTTTTAAAGTCTAAACCAGTAATTTTCAACCTTTTTCATCTCATGGCACACATAAACCAATTACTAAAATTCTGCAATGCACTAAAAAATATTTTTTGCTGATCTGACAAAAATAGGTATAATTTTGATTCATCACACTGGACAGCTATTGTTGTGCTGGCTACTGTCATTTAAAAAAATTGACAATCTAAGGAAAGAGATGTCCATGCCCCTGACTAGTCAGGTATTGTTTTAAAAATTCTTGCTACACACTGTTGAAAATGGCTGGTCTAAACTATGAGATTATATGCCATACTATTAGGATGTTCAAAAAAATTTTTTTTGACTGGGCTAAGTGGCTTTATTAGAGAAAGCCAGGATTACAAAGGACTTAAGAATCCTGGTTGTACTGCATCTGTGGCTTGGCCTGACCAGTCTTCTTTTTCTCCCATTTGGCCATCTTGGGGGGTCTGACCACTTTCTTTCTCAGCACAGGCCAGGGAACCACGGACTTTACCTCCCAGCATGCAGCCAGCTACTTCCAGAGTGGTCAGAGCCTCCACCCCACGTTGGCCCAGGGTAGCCTCATCTTCCAGGGGAGTACCTGCCAGAAGCACCACTTGATCTTTTGGAGGAATGCCCTCCAGCGAGGCTACCTGAGCCCTGATCTGGGCAACAGTCTCCTGGCCAGTCACCTCAAGGGTGTGTAGTTCCTGGGTGTGACTGAACTGCGGCCTCTGCCAGGATGCTCAATTTTTAAAGACATGAATTAGTCAAAGATTATTTGAATGGTTCCATCTTATAAGAAAACTGTGTAATCTTTAAAAAGGTACTTCATTCTATAGCTTTTCATCTTGCTACGCTCTTGAAGAACCTACCCAAAGCTTTAAGGTGGCGTTTCATAGGGAGCTCTTATGAAAGTACTTAAAACATCATTTGGATTGTGGGTTGCAGTTCCAGTTTTTAACTGAGAAAGTGTATTTTCTTTACCTCAAATGTTATTTATGCAACCAATAGTGACAAAAAACAAAACCACCCCCACATTGTCACCTAGAGATAATTTATTGTTTTACCATGACCCAGAAGAGAAATAACATAAAGAGAATATTATGAATCCCCACAATTTCTTTCCCCAACTTCACTGCACTAATTTGTCAGATACCACCAGCCTCCTAAAATGGATTGAGTACAAATGTGTATACATTTCTCTTTGCTGCCATTTCTCATGACTGCACCTTCAGTAAATTAAAGTTTAAAATTATTTTCAGTGGGTTTCCTACCTTAAAGAAAACCCTTTCTTCTAAGATGCCATTATTTACTGAAAGTCGTCTTTCTAGAACTATTAGTATTTTAAAAGAACAAATTCATTTTTAAAATAATTTATTGAACACCTACCAAGCATCTGGACTCTTCAGACTAGGCCAGGTTTTGACAGCAATAACTTAATTCTGCAGGTATACAGAAACAGGTGTCTTCTTGTCTAATTTATTCTAAACTATAAAACCAAGAACTGACAAAACAGGATAAGGTTTGTTCCATCCAAGACAGTGTTTGTTCTTGTTTTAAGCAAGACAATGTCTGACTTAGCTCTCTATAGATTTAGGCTTATCATCATTTTGAACTGGTTGTAATAATCTATATTTAACTGAAAGTTAATAAAAATACATGTTCATTTTAAAATAATTGATTTTGCTTGCATATCCCACCCCTTACCCCTAAACTCATGTATTTTTAGAACAAGATTTTCCTGCATCCCCATTACCCACTTCTTCCCACCCCACACCCCTCACGTCTTCCTGTAAGAACCCCTGCTACTTGCAGAAGCATCTCTAAGTCTAACATGCTTTGTTCTTCCTGGGGCAGACTAAAACCTTCAACTGTTAACTAGCTGAGGTGAGAGGGAAGACAAGCAAGCGCTGACCTGAACACACTCCCACAGTTCTTTTCTCCTTCCACCAGGCTGCCTCATTCGTCAGCTGGGAGTGCAGAGCTGTTACAACCCTTCTCCCCACTCTCCTTCCCAGCATATCCAACCCTGTTAGGAGACTAAACAATAGCAGCTGCCTAGTTCCTTCTCTGGATCAAAGGAATTTAAAACCCAAATCCGAAACCAGAATTATATCCAAGTTTCAATACCACCTTTCACTCATTCACAGATCTCATTCTATGTATCTTAAAACACTCGTCCTCACTGCTTAATGAGTGCTTTCTAAAGGGAGAAAATAAATCTTATGACCAACTAACTTTGCTGACTACTGTGTAATTTGAAGCGAGACATGATTTAGTAAGTGGAGATGAAAATGCTAAGAGATCTTAAAAATTTGTTAAAGTAACAGCAGACCATTGTTTAGAAGTCAACTTAATGCCCACTCTTTACCTTCCACTGTTTTAGGAGAAAAGAAAACCATGAGGTTGTGGTGTCTACTACTGAATAGAACTAGACCATCTGAAACTAAGGTCTTATGTAAGACAGTCTGTATTATGAGATGTCCAAAGTACTTCCCAAACTTTTGTTTGATCTGCAGAACTGGAGATGGCTTATCTCCCTATAACTTCAAGTTTGTTTCACAAAGCTTTGAAAACAGGTAATTTTTCAGATATAATAAAAAATTAATTTTAATAGCAAAATAACTACTTTTAATGTATAGTAGTGTGTCCATTCTAAAAATGAAACCTAAGCCTACGTTAGGAAAGCTTTTCAAATAATGCTTTTTATTTAATTCTCCGGTAACAGTTGAAATAAAAAGTCTACTCTAACTTTTATGAAAAGATCTATTTATACCATTTAATTTCCTTTTCTCTGATTCTACATTTCACTTTGCAATCTGTAGACCTTCATTTAGTTTCCAAGGTGGGGAACCCCAGCCCCCTATTTTTGAGAAATTGCTCAAAGAGGACACACAAAAATATGGCTCCTCTGGCAAGAATGGCTGTCACCGCTTGACTACATTTTAATAGTTCCTCCAGTTCACACAATGCATCTTCCATGAGGATGGTAGGATGAACCTGGTTGGCTTAGATGAGTACATCAGTATGATCAGACCCTGGAACAAAAGGTAATCAAATCCAGGATAAAAACTAGGAAAAAAAAATTCACAGCTATGAACCGTCACAAGCCTTCTCTTCTAATAAGCATATAACCAGGAAGAGTGGGAGCAGGTCAGGTCCAGAGCATAGCCAACAGGAATACTGCAAAATGCTGTCAGAAAAACTTCCTGCCTTGCCAGGAATTGCAGGCATCTGTTTTTTCCAGGAAAGAGTCCATCTTGGTGTTTTCCTATCCTAAATTTTCTAAGTATAAACATTTAAGAGTTCCTGGGGGAAGAAGGACTATGGTTTATAGAATACAGTCAACTTAAGTGGTCCCACTAGTCTTTCCAGTACTCTCTCTACTCTCAATTCATGGAGAATACCCTCTTACTTCCTCTGAGGAGCTCAGACAACCCATTCTCTTTGCCTAAAATGGTGACCTGGCAGCTAGGAAGTCAACTTTCTGGTTTGAAAACTCCCAAGGAGCTGCAGATGTTTACAGGAATGATTCCATTTTAGCACACTATTAACCTGTCTTACTTAAACCATCTACTCACCTTGTCTTCTGATTTGATAAGCAGCAAACTATGAGGTTTCTCATATCCTCCTCCTCAGTTCTGTGAGCTGATTTTTTTGTCTATAATCACATCAACTTTTTACTACTCACTCCAAAACTCTGCTCTTTTAAGTGATGTGTTCTGTTAAATAGATTAAAATACATTATCTGTTTACAGAGAGTATACAGAATAGCAACAGGGGCTAGAGGTACAAAACACAGACACTGACATTAAGGTCATACAAAATATATATAGAAGTACTCAACATTGACAATTTTTGTAAGAAGTTGTACATTTTGCTATTTCCCCCACATTTTTTCCCTCTGTGGATCCTCTGGAGTTGATTTGAGTGTCCTTTGCATTGTTTCTGAAATTCATTACCAATGGAACATACTGATGGAATTTACTTTCTATTCAAAGCAACAAGTGCTATACATGAAAGGTTTCCTCACATAGAATATTAATAAAGTTTATTTACAGTGTAAGCTTTCTGATGCTAAGGGCTGAGATGTGATTAAAGGCTTTGCCACATTATCACATTTAAGAGGTTCCCTTCCAGAATGAATTCACTGACATACGTAAGATGTGAATTGTCTCACATAACAAACATATCGACCTCTGTGTACACATTCAGCATAGTTTCACTTTTATGCCTCTAATAAAATACTAAGTGCCTTACACGTTAAGAAGCCTCATAGACTTCTGTTCTCAGGCCTTCCCCTTGCCTGCCAGGCCAGAGTAGAAACAAATACCCCACAGCTTGAAGAACTTTACTTTCTGGCAAGGTTAGGGTATTGTTTTAAAAAGACCTTCAAAAATTTCCATTAGGTTGACTAACATGCTACTGCTTAACTATAAACTGTTAACAGACTTTAGCCAGTCAAGAGCTACTGAGTGACTATCCTGAGCACTAATTAGATGTTGTAAGCCTTTTTGTCTATAACCCAATTATACTTTGCATTGAGCAGCTGATAAAAAAGCAATGTAAATAGTTTAAATCAACATTTGTAGCCTTTTTTTTTTTCTTTTCAGAAAACATATCTTTAAGTAGTTGCTTCAAGGAGTGCATCTGCTTAAGATCTGAAGCAACTGCAGTGGCTATCCCACACAGTATGATATCCCAGAAAAATGGGAACTAAATGCGGGGGCACAGGTTGTATTTAACTTTTGTTAAACAAAATGGCTGAATTACATCAGCATGTAGTTCTGGGGGAAAAAAAGAAAAGCCAATGTGGAACCAACCAAAGTTCATCCCCTCTTAAGAGAAGTCAGTGCTTTGATCAGGACCTGGAGTTAAAGCAGCTCACTGCTTCTCAATTGCTTCTCAAAAGCACCAGCAGTTTTCCATGCAACCATCATGTGGCTCACTCTGATGAAAATCCTAAAAGCATTTAACTTTACTGTACTTTAACACATAACTTACGTATACTTTTTTTTCTTATACTGAATGGATAGAAATACTCCAGTCACTAGCTGACTTCTTTGAAGTTTCCCCAGGAAACAGATGAAACTGCTTAGGAAGTATAGGGAATCTGTGGTTGGTCCAAGTTAATAGAAGCCAAAGAATGATTGCTGTGCAGTTTTAGTTTGGTCTGGAACTGAGGTCATGGCTACCCCCACCTCACTGGCTCCTTATAAAGACATGCTGTCTCATGGGCTTGAGTTGTTGGTTAGCAAACAAAATGAGTTTTAGTTCTGTTTCTTGACAGAAAATTTCAGTCTCCATGTGGGGTTCTTCTATTATGGGGATAGTTTTCAGATATGTTCTAATTCTATCGTCTAAGTTCCTGCAGAGCTGTCCACAATCCTTTGCATGCTCTCATGAGCTGAGTCATCTCTACCCGAATCCCTCATGCCTACTTATGTAGCCTCCTGATAGGTGGGTCTCTTGTATGTGTATCTGAAAATTCTGTCTTAGCTTCTAGGCAACCAAATGCATCCTCTTGCACAGATGAAAAAGATCAAAGTTTTGTAACCTCACCTCAGTCTTTAGTGATGAGAAGACATTGTGCAGTATGACTTTGATACAAACAACCCCATCTTAGCAAGTCACTGAACTTCTCAGAGCAACTAACACATTTACTAATGGCCAGGTAACGTTAAATGCTTTTGTGAAGTTTTTGGAACGTGTGGGGAAAAATGCTCCCTACATTTTCCTTTTTCTGAAAAGCAACAAAAACTACATTGTCTGAACTGTAGCATTTCAAGTTACAAATGATTCAGAAATTGTCCAAATCATCACATTGTTCAGTAGCTGACTGAAGAAAATTCTGGCCAACATCTTTGTTACAGAAAGATGTCAAAAAATGGCCTTAGTATGTTTCTGTATTTTTCTTAAGATGATAACAATGGAGTCACTTCTGATATTCCATGGTACTCACTGATCCATGCTTAGAGTCTGTGCGGGCGGCTGGCACCTTTATTTTATAAGTACGACAATAGCATAAGATCTTGGAGCTTTAGCATGCCTCAGGCTCTGAATATCCTCTTCAAAGGCTGGGTCAGGCTATGATATTTCAGGTACTCAAGATTCACAGGGCTTCAGAAGTACAAAAGTCCTGTTAGAAGTCAGGCACAATGAGTGCCTTATGCGTTGAGCATTGTGTCCAGTGCTGTCAGGGATATAAATATATCCCCTTCTCTATCAAAGCATCTCTTTTCGGGGGTAATGAAAACTTTCCTGTATGAAACAATGAAGGATTAAAAGACAGCATATAATCAAGTGCTAACATGTGGAGAAATGGCATTTCAGAGTATGACTAGTGCTTTAGGGATTTCTTCCAGAAGTGAGAGAAATGTTTTGAATCATTATTGCCGTATCAGTAGAATTTATCTCAGCGATGAGGATAAACCATCTACATTTGTGGCAGTCCTTTGGAACTATAGACTGGTGCACATACCCTCTCTCTCAGGAAGAGATAGAAATCTTTGGTTTGATACTCATCAGCACAGTCCTAGATTTCTATAGCTTTGGTAGGCTACCAGTGATCATATATGTAACTTATCATATATGTAACTAGTTTGAGCATGTCCCCATGTAGTTTTTGTTTTGTCTCTTTTCTGCGAGATGTTGGCAGAAAAGGGCTTATTTGTAGCAAGCAGCTTTTAACCACAGTATCATTTTTACAGAGCCAAACTCAATCTTTCAATTGTATATCGTGGTTGTTGAGAGTAAAATAGCGCCTCAAAGGTATCTTCAATACTGAAAAGCTTGACATTTTATTGTGTGTGCTTTTATCTCATATGGAAGTATGTGGCTTATCCACATGACTAGCTTTTCCCTATAGGGGCCGTGTGGAAGAATATGCCTACAGACTATGCAAAGGCAGAACACTCCTAATCTAACTATAAGGATCCTTAAGTGTGACTTTAAAAAAAATCTGTTGAGGATGTCTTTTCCCTTCCATGAGCACACATCGCTGAAATAATTTTAGAAACAAAAGGGGGAAATGGCTTGTTGACAAATTCTCACTTTACACACAACTTTTCAGGAATGCTCCAAATGCATCAAGGGAGGCTGGGCTGTACTCAGAGGCTCGCTCTCTGGTGTGGATTCTGTGATGCAGAGTGAGGGTAGAGCTCCGAGTGAAGGCCTTGCCACACTTAGTGCACTTATAGGGCTTTTCTCTGGTGTGAATTCGCCGATGCAAAATAAGGTATGAGTTTCGGTTGAAAGCTTTTCCACACTCACTACATTCATAGGGTTTCTCCCCAGTGTGGATTCTCTGATGTTTTGTAAGGTCTGAGCTCTGGCTGAAGGCTTTCCCACACTCATTACATTCATAAGGTTTCTCTCCAGAGTGGATTCGCTGATGCAGAATGAGATTTGAACTATGACTGAAGGCTTTGCCACACTCATTACATTCATGAGGTTTCTCTCCTGTGTGGATTCTCTGGTGCAAGACAAGGTTTGAGTTCAGACTGAAGGCTTTCCCACACTCACTACATTCATAGGGCTTTTCTCCAGTGTGGATGATTTTATGGCGAATAAGGCTTGAACTCCTTGTGAAGCATTTACCACATTCATCACATCTATGAGATTTTGTTCCTGTTGGAACTTCTTCAGGGGTGTTAAAGTTTGAACTCAGACTGAAGCTTCTTCCCAATCCTTTACCCTTCTCCCTGGGACCTCTCTCTCCTGTGTTCGTTTTTTTTTCCTTGACCACAGCTGGCCCTGAATCTTTCTTTTCTTTTCCAGTTTTCTCCTCTGAAAGATTCCTCTGCGGCCTTTCTGCTGTTCTGCCTTGCTGTTCACGTTTTTCTCCAAAATCTTTCTGGGTTCTTCCTCTTGTGTCCCCACGTGATGCTGAGTCTTCTGTGATTTCAGCCTTCGAGGTTGACTGCTCATTCTCATTCCTGCTTTCACAACCTGACACAATAAACAGAAAATACATATAGCACCCTTTTCCTTTTAATCTACAGGTTAATTGAGTGACACTGTTTTCTAGGAAGATCCTACATGCCTGTAAAACAACTTCACAATATTAATCAAGGATAAAATAGAAAAATGAGATGAAAAATAAGATAAAAATAGAGTAAACAGGGAATGAAGTTGGGAAATAGGAGGGCAGGAAGAGTGCAAAGGATAACAGAAGGAACATGCAGAGGGGACGGGAATGAACAGACCTGCTGGGGAATGAACAGAGGAAACAGAACCAGTTAAGAAGGATGAGGAATCAAGGAACATAACAGGTAACAACCCACAGTTCTATTTGGTTAAGTGATCATTAATTTGAAGAAACAAATATATATTTTAAAAAATCATGTTCTGTTTCTAATACAAGAATCTGAGCTTAAAAAGAGAATGGACAAGTCTTTCCTAGAAAATGGTAAGTGATATTAACAGAAATAAAGGAATATCATTAGTAAAGGAAAAGAAGAAACTCCATTCTGTGAAGTTTTTTATCAGCAAGGAGATGGTTAATGGCAAAACAAGGAGCTCTGAGCTCTGGACCTTCAGACATAGGAAATAATTGCTCTTTACCAGGGAGAGCAGCATAGAGCTGACAGCACTCAAGTAATAGAAACAAGAGTGAAGAAGTTGGTTGGGGCATTAGCAAACATAATCAAAACCTTCACTGAAAGACAACTGAGAATAGAAAAGAAAATGAAACAATTCCAGAGATAGCATATTAAAACACTAGAATGCTTTTATTGTAGAGTGATATATTCACTTTGTTTTAAGGTGAGATTATAAACTGTTCAATAAATATATTATTTTACTTATCTTTACTTACTAATTAGGACCCCCCCCCCCAAATATCCCAACTCTATTCTTTATTTGACCTTAAGAAGCTTGCCCCAGAGGGTCTGTACTATCCCAGACAGGCCCTTGAATGCATGCAACTCCTTAGGGAGCTGGAAAATGTTTAACCCCCGACTTTAGTGATGAAATTGCCATAAATACTAAACCAAGTGTAAGGCAGAAATTGGTCTACTTCTGAATTCTAAGCCAAGGTCCTTGACTCTATGGATACTCCCCAGATTGAACTGAATTAAAAAAATTTTCTTCTTGGAGTAGGTAATACCCAACTCATAAACATGGATCAGTTCTTTGGCTTAATCTCCAACTAATCCAAAGAGTAAGTATTAAGCAACCATAAATCCCAGTTATCCCTATGGTTTGAAGCAAAATTTGTGGTTTCTTTAGTAACATCCATTCTTTATGAAGTTTCCCTTTATTTATCCTCCCTGCCTTCCACAGGCAGAAGCCTCACAGTGGACTTCCCTATGACAGGACTTATTTGAGAAGCTCCTTTGTAGTACTGTCTCTCGGGATGACACCTAGCAGAGACAAATGGGAATGTTTGTCAGTAGTGTGTCTGTCTTATCTGGTTGAGGCTGCTTAGAACTTCTTTGTTCTTACTATACACCCAGGAGCCAGAGCTCTTCATAGATTACTATTTGGTTTGAAAACTGGGGATCCTAATCACAAGAGGTATAGGTGCAAGTTTATAGAATTACGCAAAGCTGTCATAGAGAAGCACCCACAAGATGAAAGAAGACAGAAAAAGCCCATAGAAGGATGCTTGCTTGCTTTGGTAGGTTTAGGAACATGGTCCCAAGTTAGAAGTAGAACAAATGATGAATTCTCACTTGCCCCTCTATACTAGGAAATACAGATACTCCCCGAATAGAGGTATCTAAATTGTAATCCATAGGGAGTGGAGAGCAGAATCTTCCCAGGTAAGAGTGGTGGAAGCGGTGAGGAATCAGAATACGCGAGTATTTCTGATTTCAAACAGTAAAAACTACCTAGAGGTGGTTTAAAAAGAGAAAATCTGCCCTGGCTGATGTGACTCAGTTGATTGAATGCCAGCCTATAAACTGAAAGGTCACCAGTTCAGTTCCTGGTCAGGGAACATGCCTGGGTTGTGGGCTAGTTCCCCAGCTCGGGGGGCATGCAAGAGAGAACTGATCAATGTACACCAGTGTTTCTCTCCCTCTCTTTCTCTTTCTAAAAACAAATAAAATGTTAAAAAAAAAAAGAAGATCCACTTGTAATCAGGGAGTCACAGTACCAGGATTTACGGAGTTAAATTAACTCAACTGTTCTCATTCTTTATTTGGTCTAAAGCAAGGGGCTCAGTAGTCTCTAAATCCTTGCCAACACTCAATTGAACACATCAGAGATCTACAACTAACAAAAAGAAGCAAAGCAATCTTATAAGACAGTAATCCTGCAGTCTTACCCTGGGAAAACACGTTCCCAAAAGTCTCCTGCCTGCTGTCCCTATTGAGGTTCCTCCGAGCCAGGTTCTGACATCCCCATTCCTCCAGGATAAGGGACACAGCCATGTCCTCGATCTTCACCATTGCCTGAAATATGAGATTCCCAGACTCAGTTCCCCCAAAGTTCAGAGACAAACCCATTGCCCAAACCTGGGGTTAGGGACAGAGGTGATTTACAAACCTACAGTGTGCTGGGGGAAAAAAGTAACTATGCCAGGCTCTGGTGGACTAAGGGGTGGGTGGGTACAGCTACTCTGTGGACAGGGACTTCAAGAGTTGAGTGTCCTAGGTGGAGATTGTCAAAAAACCTCTAGGAAGAGACGCAGATATGAGGAACTCAGGAGGGCAGAGGGGCCCACAGCTCACCTGGGAATCTGCCGTGAATAGTGCAGATGCCGTTGCCTGGTCTTTGGGACTCTCCTCATGATGAGAGGCAGGAACATGGGTAGCAGGAAGAGCTGAGGGAGGAGAAAGAACCGAGTAAAATCTGCTTTGCTCTTGGCCTCCCCTCTAAGAAGAGCCCAGAGGTACTCTTTTTTTCCTGTATCAGAATATTCAATGTTCAACTACAGAATAGGTAACTAGAGAGAATTAACAAAAGAAAAACCACGACCTCTGTTTTCCCAATTATTTCTATTCTTAGGCAGGCTAAGGAGTCATATAAAAGGATCTTTAAAATTACCCGATCCAACCCCTGTGTTTTAAAGAATAAACAGGTAACTGAGAGAGTACTCTTGAGAGAGTAAATAACTTGTCCAAAGTTATACATTTAAGAATGGGTAAGTCAAATCTAGAACCCAGGTTCTACTCTCAGCTACAAAAGTAGGTAACATTCAACCCATGATTCAAGCCTGGCTCAAAATTTAATTTTAATTTTCTCCAGTTTAAAGAACAAGTGATAGGACATCAGAATCCCATTTAGGCCTTGGCCACGTAGCTAAGTTGGTTAAGGCATCCCAGTATGCCAAGGTTGCAGGTTTGATCCCTGGTCAGAGCACATATAAGACTCAACCAACTAATGCATAAATAAGTGGCAACAAATTGATGTTTCTATCTCCGCCCACTCAAAAATCAATAAAAATTTTAAAACAACCCCATTTGTTAAATGCAACATACCTTTACAAATATTTAGTAGTAATCTTGAAATAAAGGTAGAAAGGGGGGGGGGTCTTCCTACTTCTGGGTTAAGTTTTGCCATTTTTTGCCCCTCTACTTTTCTCCCTCACATATCCAGTTTGTATTACTGTTTTTAAAAAGTTTATTTATTTATTTTTAGAGACAGGGAAGAAAGGGAGAGAGCGAGCGAGAGACAGACAGACAGAGAACTCAATGTGTGGTTATCTCTTATGTGCTCTCCACTGGGGACCTAGCCCACAACCCAGGCATGTGCCTCTACTGGGAATTGAACCAGTGACCTTTTGGTTCACAGGCCTGTGATCAACCCACTGAGCCAAACCAGTGAAGGCCATATCCAGTTTTTTGGTGAAATGTATATACATGGTTCAAAATGTTAATGAGCTATTTATAAAGGTATAAAGGTATATGATACTCATCTAATAAAAATATCTATATCATAATCACACTAACTGCAATGGGGAAAAATTCAAAAAATTTTCTTTAAAAAATTTTAAAAAAATATTTTATTGATTATGCTATTACAGTTGTCCCATTTTTCCCCCTTCACTCCTCTCTACCCTGCATACCCTCTCCCACCCATATTCCCTTTAGTTCATGTCCATGTGTCATACTTAAAGTTCTTTAGCTTCTACATTTCCCATACTATTCTTACTTTCCCTGTCTATTTTCTACCTACCATCTATGCTACTTATTATCTGTACCTTTCCCCCCCTTCTCCTCCCACTCCCCTGTTGCTAACCCTCCCTTCCTGTTCTAGTTGTTTGCTTAGTTTGTTTTTGTCTTAGGCGTGGTTGTTAATACTTATGAGTTTGCTGTCTTTTTACTATGGTTGTTTTTTATCTTTTTATTTTTTTAAAAATATTTTTATTTATTTATTTTTAGAGAGGGGAAGGGAAAGAAAAAGAGTGGGAGAGAAACATCAATGTGTGGCTGCCTCTCATGTGTCCCCCACTGGGGACCTGGCCTGCAACCCAGGCATGTGCCCTGACTGGGAATTGAACCAGCGACCCTTTGCGTCACAGGCCCGCGCTCAATCCACCGAGCCACACCAGCCAGGGCTATCTTCTTTTTCTCTGATAATTCCCTTTAACATTTCATGTAATAAGGGCTTGGTGATGATGAACTCCTTGAACTTGACCTTATCTGAGAAGCACTTTATCTGCCCTTCCATTCTAAATGAAAGCTTTGCTGGATAGAGCAATCTTGCATGTGGGTCCTTGCCTTTCATTCTTGGAATACTTTTCAGCCCCTTCTACCCTGTAAGGTCTCTTTAGAGAAATCAGCTGACAGTCTGATGGGAACTCCTTTGTAGGTGACTGTCCCCTTATCTCTTGCTGCTTCTAGGATTCTCTCCCTCATTTTAATCATAATTATGACGTGTGTTGGTGTGTTCCTCCTCGAGTCCAACTTCTTTGGGACTCTCTGAGCTTCCTGGATTTCCTGGAAGTCTATTTCCTTTGCCAGATTGGGGAAGTTCTCCTTTATTATTTGTTCAAATAATTTTTCCACTTGTTGCTCTTCCCCTTCTTCTGTACCCATATAATTTGGATGTTAGAATGTTTAAAGATGTCCTGAAGGTTCTTAAGCCTCTTCTCATTTATTTAAATTCTTGTTTCTTCATTCTTTTCTGTTTGGTTGTTTCTTTCTTCCTTCTGGTCCACTCCATTGATTTGCATCCCAATTTCCTGCCCATCACTATTGGTTCCTATACATTTTCCTTTATTTCACTTAGCATAGCCTTCATTTTTTTCATCTAATTTGCAACCAAATCCAACCAATTCTGTGAGCATCCTGATCGCCAGTGCTTTGAACTGTGCATCTGATAGGCTAGCTGTCTTTGTCACATAGTTGCATTTGTTCTGGAGTTTCGATCTGTTCTTTCATTTGGGCCATTTTTTTTGGTCTTGGTGTGCCTGTTATGTATGAGGGGCGGAGCCTTGGGTGTTCACCTGGGCGGGTCAATCCAGTCTCCGGGTTGTGACGCTGTACGTTGGGCAGAGGTCGAAGAAGGAACAATGGCGCTTGCTCCACTCTCTGCCGGATTTATCACTTCTGCCACTTCCCCCAAGCAAACTGGGCCCTTCTGGTGCTGATTCCTTGTGGGTGCCTGGTTTATCTGCACGTGAATGTGGGACCACCCGGTTCTGCAAACCGTCTTGCATGCCAAGCCCCTCCATGATCTGCCACCTCACTGGATCCACCTGCTGCCGCCCCACGTGCCCAGGGTCCACCAGCCACCACTTTTTTTTTTCCCTGTGATCCCTCTCCACCCGGCTGCCTGACTCTGCCCCTCCTACTGGTCTGGATGAATGTGTCTAGTTTAACTCCTTGGTTGTCGGATTTCCATACAGTTCAATTTTCTGTCAGTACTGGTTGTTATTTTGTTTCTAAATTTTTGTTGTTCTTATTTTGGTTGTGTGAGGAGGCACAGTGTGTCTACCTATGCCTCCATCTTGGCCGGGAGTCCCAATTAAAAAAATTTTAAAGTGCAAAATTAAGGCCCTGGCTGATGTAGCTCAGTGGATTGAGTGCGGGCCTGCGAACCAGAGGATCACGGTTCGATTCCCAGTCAGGGCACATGCCTGGGTTGCAGGCCAGTTCCCTGCAGGCCAACTCCCAGCAGGGGACACACGAAAGGCAACCATACATTGATGTTTCTCTCCCTCTCTCCTTCCCCTCTAAAGATAAATAAATAAATAATATCAAAAAAAATAAAGTGCAAAATTAAAATCCTCCCTTGCTGAGTAATACAGAAATGAATTTAAACTGAATTACTAAACTTGTAACTATTTCAGACAGTACAATAATAAAATAAGCTAAAGCCAAATGTATGAAAAGATCAAGTACCTAGCACTTTAACCTTCTGGGAGGAAAGAAACACTCTAGATGATGTATAGCGTAAAGAAGAAATTGAGAATAAATGCACATGCCTCAATTTACTACAGCATTATCTACTAAGTAACAACCGTATATACCAGGGTCTCTTAAACTGTTATTTCGATAACCTGAAACTCTAACCTGGCACTTAAGACCATGAATACCCTCTTAAATTTCCTGACTTCACCCCTTGTGGAGTGTGGAGACCTTATATACCCTAGGAGGTCATAAATGGGACTGTGTGGACAGTGGTGGGTTAAACATCACAATGTACTGATATATATGGGTTGCTGCAGCATGAATGCTGGCTATCCTCCAGAAAGCACAGAAGAGAATACTTCCTTAAACTCTAATAATTAAACTGATACTTATTTCTATGACCCTGAAATAATGCTTTTTCTCATGTTCTTCCACCAAAACCAAAAATTTTCCATTGTTCGAAGATTTTGAAAGTAACCTAGAAAAAGTGACGTTTTATATATATACATATATATTTTTTTAAATAAAATAAATTTTAAAATTGATTCTATAAAGTAATTTATGATGCACTTTAGTGTTTCAAAACCTAGGCTGAAAGTATATTATTTCTTCTAAGCACTTTTCTATAAAAAGCAAACAAACAACCCCCCCCCAAATCTGTTAGTCATCCATAATGCTAACAAGTCAATAAACAATGTAATGTCCATCCAAGTTCATTATGCACATTTTATTTACTTCTTTAGTAAAACTTAACTCCTGAGATTGGTCTGTAAGTTACATTTTTCCTAATAGTTAATAATGGCAATAATGTATAATAATAAAGACAAGCATGCTTCTTTATTACAGGTACTTAGCAACACAGAGAGGGCACACCCATTCTGGAAGAGTTTGCTTCTTTCCCCCACAACAAACCTTGCTTCTTACCCCGTGACTGTAAGAGGCGGGGTTTCCGAGATGAATGCTTGAAATGGGACTGGGTGGTCTCATGATGGTCAAAGCTTGAGGACTCCTGTATAGGATCCAGAGGCACCATCCCTCTTGCAATCATCTCAGGTCCATGAACTTGACCTGGGACCTGAGGACAGACAGGTTGGGTTTGTTAATATGTTACTTTTTAATGCGGACTTCAAATAAACAGAAAAGAACAAAAGTATACCAGGATGCAGTGGAGAAAAGGCCAGAATACTTTTTAATTTCTAAGCAAGGCAGGTAGAATAACCATTACAGACTACTAATAACTAGCTTATATTACTAGTAGCTTATATATTAGTTTTTTTATATAGATAGATAACATTATATAAAGTCTATCCCCAAAATATCCAACCATGTACTATGAAAAAGACATTTATTGAAGATATAAGATACAAGACACATTGTACATAGGACAATGACACCCCAGTCCCCTTCAAAGTAGGCACCTTGGGGCCTCACACAGTTCTCCCAATCATCACCAGCTGCCCCATCATATTTTCCTCAATCTCATTGATGGTGTGAAATCTCTTCCCTTTCAAAGGTGATTTTAGCTTTGGGAAAAGCTGGAAGTTGCAAGATACCAAATCTGGGCTGTAAGGGGGCTAAGTTACCCGGGTGGATTTGATGTTTCACACACACACAAAAAAAAACCTCCGTGTAAGACGTGATGCATGAGTGGGTATATTGTCATGGTGAAACTGCCAATCACCAGGAGCCCATAGCTGTGGTCTTCTGGATCACCCTAATAGTTTCTGTGGAGGAATGTTCATGCTTACCAAAAACTGATGCAGATTTGTCGCTCTACTCACTCAGTCATTTTGAATGTAATAGCCACACAGTACACATGCTCACTCAATGGCACCCACCCACCGCTACTGACTAGTACAGTGAGGTCATCAATGTTCATACATGCACATTGCAGTCCACTCTCCTTGGCTGCTAGGTTACATCAATGTCATGCAAACCATTCTCATTATATTAAGAATGGCTGGACTTTTTCTGGACAGACCTCATAAATACATATATAACGTGAATAAATATAGCTATTATATATAAGTAGTAGCTTATATATTAACACTTATAACTAATCTAATACTAAGTCGACTAAACTAATTTTAAATCAGTAACTTTCTCTTTGTTCCAGTTTCAAACTCTGTGGGCTGCTCACAAATTTCACCCCTTCTCACCTGCTGTCCTGATAAATCAAGCTCCAAATCTTCCAGAAGGGTCACAGCCTCCTCCCCACTATCAGGACGGTATTCCTGCAGCCAGACTTGAAGCTCCTTGGGCAGGATGGAAAGGAACTGCTCCAGCACCAGCAGCTCCAGGATCTGCTCCTTGGTGTTTATCTCTGGTCGTAGCCACTGATGACAAAGTTCCTTAAGTCGACTCAGAGCCTCTCGAGGCCCAAAAGTGTTCTGATAACAGAAGTGCCTGAAACGTTGGCGGAAGATCTCTGGGTCAGGAGGAGGAGTCTCCTGCAGGCTGGAATCCTGCCCCCACATGTGGTCTTCTTCATCTTCCTCTTCCACCTTCACTATTACGATACCATCCTTCTCCTGGGCAGCCTGGGGGGACAGACCAGTGGCTTCCCTTGATTCAGCAGTCATCATTCAGGGTCAGGGAACTGACTTGATCCAGACAGGGTCTGTGCTTTCCTTTCTGTCCTAGGAGAGGTTTCTGATATGTTTCTGTAGTATTAAAAAAAAGGAATTAGTACCTTTATGAAAAGTGACCTGTGCTGTAAACACTTCATATAAGACTATACATCAAGGCTCTAAGAATGCCTCTGAATAGTAAGGAGAAAACGCCCCCCACTCCGAGTCACAATGTTTTCACAGTCACTTTATACATTAAGGTTTGCCTCTAATGGGCAAATTCCACCACCAGAATGTTTGTCTGATTCTGAGCACCTTACCTCCAGGAGGACAGCAGGTTACAACATCATGCCTTTTTAGTGCTTAACCTGGCAAGAGCGAATGTCAGCAGGGTGCAGGCAGAGACTTCAAACATTATTTCATCCCACAACAACCCCAGCAGGTGGGCACAAATATGAGTACCACTTTCCAAATAACATGACTGGGCTTAGATAATTTAGGTACTTTTCTCAGCAGCAGATGGCTACCTATTTAGTAGAATCAATGTTCATACCAAATATGAAACCCTAGAAGGGGTAATCTACCATGTAGCTATTTCTATTATTTTTATGGGTACTGTGGTCAGTCTAAAGGGAAATGTGGGAGCTGCCTCTCCCTCCACACAGAAGGCTGCCAGGGTGCCTTCATTCACAAGTTCCTTTTAGGTATTGTGACGTTTCCTGCTTTAACTGAGACAAGTTTATGGAATAAAGGATTACTTTATTTACTGTATAAAAGAGGAACATGGAGAAGACTTCCAGTCAAGATGGCGGGGGCATAAACAGAAATGGCTCACCTCTTTGCACACCCACATTAAAATTACAACTAAGATATAGAACAACCATCACTCAGAACTGTCAGAAATCAAGTTAGATGAAACCTGACAACTATGGAATTAAAAAAAAAAAACACATCCGTCCAGACTGGTAGGAGGAGCACAGACACAGAATGGGCTGATCCCAAATCATGGGTAGTGGGTAAGTTTGGGAGGGATATATTGGAAACAAGGAGTCCCAGCCCCACACTAGGTACCCCAGCCCAGGGTTCCAGTGCCAAGAAGGTAAGTCCCCACAACTTTTGGCTACAAAAACCAGCGAGGATTGAGTTGGTGGAAGAAACTTCTGGAGCCCCAAGTAGTTCCTCTTAAAGAACACACACAAGGACTCACCTACTCAGACTCACTCCCTCTGAGTTCCAGCACTGGGATAGTAGCTTGAAAGGCACTAGTGGCAGACAGGGAGGAACTGAGGTGTCAGGCATCAAGGTGAGCAGAGGCCATTGTCCCATTTCTAAACCCTCTCTCTACAGAGCCACAGAGTCAGAAAGCTGGTGCCTCTAATACTCCATCAACCTGGCTAACACTGTTTAACCCCCTTGGAGATTTCCAGACCCTGCCCCATCCAACTTATGGGCCCACCCAAGCTGCTTTTCCACATGAAAGGCTGGTATTTGCTCATGCTGCAAACCTTCCTAAAACCTCTCAAACAACTAACAGCTGGCCTCAGTGAGCCCCAGGCCTGGCATTAGCAGCAGCCAGCCTAGATTCATAGATCGGCTTCACCTGGGAATCTCCAAGCCCAGCACAAGTACCAGCCATCTCAGATTGCTTTACAGCCCAAGCAGGGTGGCACCAGGAAAAACATTGGTGGGGGGATGACCTTGGCTTGTACCACCCAGGAAAACCCAGAGCCAATGCACCCAGTGGACAGCTATAGACCACACTGGAGTTACCACTATGCTGCCCCGGCATAGCTAATCCTCTACTGAGGGCAGAGGTTGGTGGTAAGTGGTCACAGCCAATCCTTGCTGCTGACTGGCCTCGGTAAATCCCTCCCACTGATCTGCCAACAGCAACCCAAGCTGAACTACAAGAGGAGGGTGTTCTCAGCCCACACAAAGGGTGCAACTTGAGTACTCAGCTTGGGTGATAGGGGAGGCTGTGCCACTGGATCCTACAGGACACCTACATTAGGCTACAGTACCAAGACATGGAGCCAAAGCAGCTCTACCCAGTACACAGAAACAAACACAGGGAGGCCGCCAAAACGAGAACACAAAGAAACATGGCCCAAATGAAAGAATAAAGCAAAACTCCAGAAAAAGAGCTAAAGGAAATGGAGATAAACAATCTATCGGATATCGAGTTCAAAACACTGGCTATAAGGATGCTCAAGGACCTTCATGAGGACCTCAGTAGCATAAAAAAGATCCAGTCAGAAACAAAGGATACACTAATTTAAGTAAAGAACCATTTAATAGACATGCAAGTCCAGGAAGCACAGAGTCCCAAACAAGATGGATGTAAAGAGCCCCACTCCAAGACACCGCATAATTAAAATGCCAAAAGTAAGATAAAGAGAGACTCTTAAAAGCAGCAGCAAGAAAAAAAAGTTAGTTATCTACAGGGTAGTTTCCATTAGACTGTCAGTTGACTTCTCTAAAGAAACTTTGCAGGCTAGATGGGATTGGCAAGAAATATTCAAAGTCACGAAAAGCAAGGACCTATAGTCAAGATTGCTCTACCAGCAAAGCTATCATTTAGAATCCGAGGGCAGATAAAGAGCTTCCCAGGCAAGAAAAAACTAAAGGAATTCATCATCACCAAACCTTTATTATATGAAGTGTTAAAGGGACTTATTCAAGAAAAATATCAAAACTAGGAACAATAAAATGGCAAAAATACTTATCTATCAACAATTAAATATAAAAAACTAAGCATACAAGAACAGAAACAGATTCATGGATATGGAGAGCATTTTGATGGCTGCCAGATGGGAGGGGGCTTAGTGGAGTGGGTGAAGAGGTAAGGGAATTAAGAAGTACAAACAGGTAGTTGCAGGACAGCCATAGGGATGTAAAGTACAGTATAAAAAATGGAGTAGCCAAAGAACTTATACACATGACCCATGGACATAACAATGGTTGGGGGATTGCCTGAGGAGTGGAGAGTGTCAGTGAAGGGGTCAAAGGGAGAAAAAATCAGGACAACTGTTACAGAATAGTCAATAAAATATAATTTAAAAATAAGTAAATAAAGTTAAGGAGGTATAAAAAGAGATGAATATGGGGTTGGGGATTGGGTGAAGGGGTCAAATGGTACAAACTTTTTATAAATTAAGTAAGTTCTGGGGATGTAACATACAGCATGGAGACTATAGTTAGTAATACTGTATTGCACATTTGAAATTGCTGACAGTAGATCTTTTTTTAATTTAATTATTTTTCAAGTACAGTTTTCTGTCTGTTACTCCCATTCCAGCCCCCTCCCCCGTGCTCCCCACCTCCCTCCCATTTCCACCCCCCTTAGTTGTTGTCCATGTGTCCTTTATACTAGTTCCTCTAAATCCCTTCCCTTTTCCCCCTGAAATTCCCTCCCCTCTCCCCACTGGTCGCAGTCCCCCTGTTATCTTGCTGACAGTACATCTTAAAAATTCTCATCACAAGAAAAATTTTCTAACTATAGTGACTGAAGTTAACCAGACTTATTGTGGTGGACATTTCGCAATATTGAATTATTATTATGTTGTACATCTGAAACCAGTATGTTATATGTCAATTATATCTTTAAAGAAAGTGGCTTTAGAGATTCTTAGAGAAACTACAATTACAGGAAATGCTAATGACACAAACACATTAACAAGAAAATGGCACAACTGAAGTTTCTATCCAGAGCAAGGTTTTACTCAACCAGGGTTGAAGGTGAAACGCAAGTCAACCTAAATCAAATGAGTCAAACAGAGAGAAAAGTAGGTACTTTTAAAAAAAGGGTGTGAGGAAAAGAACTATTGTAACAGATGTATGCTGGGACACATAAGCTGTTACATACATTTAACTGCCAAAAATGACTAATTATCCTTATTATCTACACATTTAAAAAACTTCAAATTATTTTCTAAACTGTTTACAAATCTCCCAGATGAACAATTTTAGTAGATCGTAAGCCTGTTTGTTAAAAATATTAAAAACCTTTTGATTAGTTTGTAAGAACAGTGATTGATTTAGGGCCATGGAAATATCAAGGTACTAGCTGAACTTCAACAAAAATTTACCATGGTTGGCAGGCCATGGTAAACAGAGCCAGATGACAAGGTGTTTCTTCCAGACTTGACAAATCTCTGTGAAGCTTCTTTTTCACCTTTACATCCATCAAAATTAAGCAACAAATTCAAGTTTTAGACACAGAGCATCCAACTGGTGTATCACAATGAGTTAAGCCAAGAGCTTTAAACTAGTGAAGCATTTTTAATTACATGGCTCCCACAAAAAATTATTGGTAATTTTGGTGGCAAAGGGATTGTGTGCATTTAAAGCACAAAAGTTATTTTTAAATAGCACAATTTAATGTATTTTCATTTTGTTATACAAAATATAACAGTACATGTAATTCTGTTTTTAATTGATAGGAATGTGTGGCCATAAAAGTTTGGAGATGACTGATTTAACCACAAAGAATATGATTTTAATCTACCTCATTTTTTTGTCCTTAGTGAAAAATAGAAATCCACAATCCTTATTAAACTAGTAGTCTATAACAATAAAGAACATTACATTCAAAAGGGCTTTCTTCTTAAATGTAAAGGAAACAGGGTAATTAAGTCATTTCTACAATGACATTAAACTGGCAAAAAGTCCTATTGCATACCATAGTCTAGCCTTTCCTTTTGATTCCTTCAGACCTGTTTTGTACCCCACTTCCTCCCTGAGGTGAATATTGTTTTTTCAACCTCAAAGTAGTTTTCCCAATAAAGTCCTTACGGCTACAATTACTCAGTTTCCTAAACATTTCTGCATATCCACAATATGCAAGTGTCCTGCTAGACTGAGGGGAATAAATAGATGCGAAGCACAATTCCTAATTTTATACAAATTATTACAGTACGAAGTAGAATGTGCCAACTGTTCTAAGGTTTCAACGGAAGTGTTGGAGGAGCCCTGAGAAGTAACTGATACACTAACAAGGCAGCTTCTAGGATGAGGTTCCCTGGAAACAGGGCGTCAGAATAGCCAAGATCTCTGCAGGAAGAGGCAGTGCGTGGGTAACCCAGGAGATTACCCCTTTCGCTAGCTAGCTTAAGCCAAGTAGAGGCTAATTAATTCCTATAAACCTTAACTTCTTTATTGTGAAAATTCAAAAGAAAGATTATCTTTCCCTGCTACGTCTCCCACAGTTATTTTCCACTACCATAATTCAACATATACACATCTCCTGCCTAGTCTAGCGTCACCCCCCCCCCCCAATACAGTTCCTCTAGCTTCAATTTCTCCCTGTTCCAATATGGACAGTATGTCAAGATCAACACAGTGTTGCCAAAGTATGCTTCTGGTCATTCCCTCCTTACCCTCAATCACTGTCACAGAATCCTCGAAATCCACCAATTTAACATTCAAACAATACACCACACTGTACTTTTCCACTCTCACCTCCTACTACTCTTCTTAGTAGTGATTCCCTATAATTCAGCCTTTCTGGCCCATTAATGTTCCGTAATGGTCAGATTTGTACTAACTTTTCAAGATGTATAATGTTCCTGACATTTCAAATTAATTAAGTTTACCTTCCTCCTTTGAACACCCTTCGTACTTTCTTTGTCCCTAAATTAACGCACTTGGATTCTCCTTGTATTATCATTGTTTGGGTTGCAGTTATCTCCACCTCCCAATTAAATTTTAAGCCCCTCAAAAACAGGGACTGTTGTATTATTTGTATTTACCTCCTAGAGTACCTAGCAGTTTAATTCTGCTAAAATGAATAGAAGAAATAAGAACTACTCAAACTATTACAGCCCCCCACCCCTTGCCATCTTCTAATTGCCTTTACCGTCAACTAGTGATCACATATCTTATTAACAATATCTCAATCACTCAGGCTCAGAATCTAATCTTTCTTGACTCCTCTCTTCTTATATGCTTTCTCCCTTAAAGGCACCAGGGAGAAGCAATTCTTTGTTCATACTTATTTTTTTCTACCTAGTTCCATGAAGTCCAGCTTCCTCTCTTTGGTTCCCTGCCTTCATTTTCTCCCCCCGTTCCCCACCCCCCCCCACCTTACTCTCAGATTATTTTCCCTGAACTTTACAGCCTTGCAATCAACAATTTCAGTGTCTGGTCCTAGTTTCCTCTTAAGCTTCATTTCCCAACAACTTCTCCCCCTCCCTTGCAAGAATCTTTGCTGTCCAGCAAAATGAGTTTACTCAGCATTTCCTAAATACACCTTGTATTTTGATTGCCATACTCTCATATTATATTCAATGCCTACTTACCCTTCAGAACTAAGCTAAAATGCCACTTGTCCCTCATCAGTATTCAATTCAAGACGCTTGTAGTAGGTATAATAGTAAGAACCAGTATTTATTGAGTGCCTTCTATATACCAGGTATTATATTAAGCATTTCACACAATCGTAAGAGGTAGGTACAATTACCATCTCACTTTACAATGACACAACTAAGGTTTACTGATGTTAAATATACCCAAGGTCACAGAGCAATTAAATAGTAGAGCCAGGATTTGAAATTAAGTCTGTAGCGCCCCTCAGTTCAGGCTCTATCATATCAACTCCCCCTGTCCCAACATGTGGGGTAAGGAAAGGCTTCTGTGCATACACAGACTCTAAGAGGTAGGCCTATGAAGGATGACCACTCAGGAATGGGCCTCATCTGACATCCACTGCTTTCCACTAGAGAGCTGTTCAACTAAAGAGACACAGCAGAAAATGCAAGTGGGAATCACCTATTGTAAAATCAACCAAGTAGGGCGTTCAAACAGGACAATAATAGAAATAGTGCAGTAACTACGCTAGCATCAGAAATCTTTTTCATAAAAATTCTATCCTGTATTAGCTATATTAAGGAAAATGAAGGAATGGAATCTTGATTTATATCCACATCCAGCACAGAGTTTTAAGAGCAGGACACTCTTTCGGTCAGTGGAACTTAAAAGGAAGAGAAGTAAGACTTAAAGAAAAAGATGTGAGAGTATAGACACACTCCCTGTTCCCCCAATTCAACAGTACTTCTTCCCCTCCCTGCATTTCTCTATTCCTACTCTGAGCAACAGGAAAGTCACAACAGAAGTAAAAGGGCTGGATTTTCTTTTAGTTTTCCCAGATAGTGTGGGAGCACACAGCTTTCCCCTTACTTCTAACCTCCTGGCCCTAATGGTCTGCACCCATGTGCTATTTAGTTCTTAAGCTTTCTTTTTCTGTAATTTTTCATGCCTTCCCTCCTCAAATGAACTGTTGTTAAGGGTATGCTTCTTTGTACCTATTGGACCATTTAGTACAATTCCTCACAAACATCAGTTTTTTAAAAAATACTTGAATGTTATTATTTTTCTGCCCATTCACACAGCATTCAATATTGCCTTCAGAGTTTCTGGAGGCAAACTCTTCCAGAGTTGCTGGAAGAGTTTCATGAAGCTGCTCTACCACTTACCACAAGATAATTTTAAGCAAAGTAATCTATGTTTCCTCACCTATATAGTAACAATAAGAAACAGTATTTGCCTCAGAGTTCTTGTGAGGATTAAATGAGTTAACACACGTAAAGCACTTAAGAGTGTCTGGCTGGCATTTAGTAGACACCAAAGAAGTGTTTTAATTTTATAAAATAAACTTAGGAGGTGTAACTCGTACTTCCCAATTTTCAGCCTACTTAAAAGATAAAAGCAATGGGAGAAATCCTGCCACAATAAAAGCAGCACAGGTTAGAACACTTAAATTTTAGTGTCTCACAAATAAGTCCACATATGTGAGTTACCAAGAATGGGATGGTAACTCATCCTTGATATGAGGACCCCAAAAAAACATCTTCTGGAGGGCAGGCCCTTTACAGTGCAGGCTTTCCTCACTACCTGAGTGTTCTAGGAACCCATCTGTGTCAGTGTACCAGCTGGCGTTGTGAGAGGCTGTGTTTGGTTTCAGCGAATTTTTTTTGAAGACTTTCAACACCTTTGCTCATTTCATGTTGGGTGATTTATGTATGCAAATCACCTGCCCACACTGTACTGTGTGTTCAGCAGTTTTTGATCTTGACCAAAACAACTGGCATGACCCCCATGCCCCACCCTCCTCATTCACCTGATCTCATCCAGAGCAACTTCTATTTTGTTTGTTTCCCCAATGAAAAAAGTTCTCAATGGGAACCAGTTAGCCATTGTGGAAGAGGTGAAACAAACAGCAAAAGCACTAAAATGTATCAAAAGTGAGGAATTCAAAAACTGTTTTGAGCAGTGGAAAAAACTCTCAATAGGTTTAATGCATGGAATGGAGAGTACTTTGAAGGTGACTAAAGTTTAAACTGTAAGAATACACAATTTTTTATAAATAAATTCCATTTGGGGGGACGGGGGTCCTCCCTCGTATTTAACCTCCCTGGCACTCAGTATCCTTACCTGTCAAATTGGGAGAGGGAAGGAACTGGGAGAAGAATACTACCTCTGGGGTCTCTCTGAGCTGAAAAACATTCTGACATTCCATCTGATTTAGATAAGATTGCCCCCAGCAACCGGTTCTTACCAAGGATAAATTGGCCTGTACAACTTTTCTTACAAACAGGGCTTGGAGTTACAAGCTCACTTTATTCCAAAGGCTATTTTCTAAACAGATCATTATTTTCTTTCCAGGGTGTAGTCTTCGAAGTTTAAACAAACTGCCCCCCTCCCATTTTTGAACAGAGCTATAAACTTTTAAAATGTTGAAAAAAGGTACCTTTAAAAGACAGCTAGCTATGCAAAGAATGTCAATACTACCCCAGAAAGAAACATTAAGATTTAACCCTGTGTATTTAGATGCAATATAAAGTCAGAAAACAATGTAAATGCTTAGATCAAGTGGAAAATAAGCAAAATACTATGGCATTAATTAGCTAGCTTCCCTCTTTATATTTTAAGATTGGTGGAGCCCTGGCTGCTGTGGCTCAGTGGATTGAGTGCCAGCCTGAAAACCGAAAGGTTGCTGCTTGGATTCCCAGTCAGGGCACATGCCTGGGTTGCAGACCAGGTCTCCAGCTGGGGGCATGTAAAGGCAATCAATCGATGCATCTCTCACACATGGATGTTTCTCGCCCTCTTTCCCCCTTTCTAAAAATAAATAAATAAAATCTTCTAAAAAAAATGGTGGAAACCGCCTAAAATAATGAACAAGAATATTGCACAGTAATTCAGAGGCAATACAACTTGGAGAAACATTCTGGGGCAAGCTGTCCTTATGGTTCTCTGTGTAATAAAGCTATTCATTTGGCCAGCATCTATAGTAAGAGTGCTTTGTTGACCTGGTTACAATGAATTGTCCACAATTCAGTTCAACACATATTTACTGATCACCTCTAAATCCATGGAGCACTGGCCTGTACAATAAATGCTTTCTTTGATCCCAGGCCATGGAACCGCCACTGGCACTGCAGGGAGGGGAGGGGGGCACTGTCGGAGCAAACTGTAGCTGACTTTTTTAATTATTCAATACACTGACTAAATCGAATTTCAAAATGAGAAGGGCCTTTTGAGAAAACCTAGTTAATATTATTAATGACAAAACTGACAGCTGACAAAACGTGTTGTCTTATTCAAGGTCACTCAGGGAATCATTCCCCTGATCCCACAGTGTAATTTCCACAAGTTCTCTTCACTCTCACCCACATCACGTCAAAGTAGCTACCCAGAACGGAAAAAAATCCACCTAATCTTTCTGATAGGTAAGGTGGATTTCTAAAGCCTTCAAAAATACTCCATAAAGCATAGAGTGTGTGGAATGTATATATCTCTACTAGATCCGAATCGCTTCTTGATCCATTCTAAGCTTCAACTATTCTTTAATCCCCGTTCAGGGGTGGGGGTGGAGTGAGGAGAAGGGATGATCTGGAAATATGCATGGTGCGCTTCAAAACGTGCCCATTTCTCGGCCTTTCACATTTTCCACCTCAAGGCCCCGAAGGACCCCGAAAAAAAAATCCCACTGGAATCAAAGCAAATGGCGACAGAGGGAAAGCAGAAAAGCCAGAGGCTGGGGTCATGGGCTCACGACCCTGTCCTCAGACACATCTGACGACGTCGACATTGTGGGCGAGGGACCCGAAAAGGGCAGCCGGCCTCTCCCCAGTCCCCGCGCACCCCTGGTCACTAGACCCTCGCTCCCTTCCCGCCAGGACCCGGGGGTGGGGGGAGGGGGACGTCTCCCGAGGAAGGACGTCTGCCCTTCCTACAGCCGAGCCTGGAGAGAGGACAGGCACTCTCTTTACATCCAGCCGGGTGCCTGAAAGGGGACCCCAGGGACGCAGCTACAGAGCCCACCCTCACACATACCTCTCCGGCGGCCCCGCCCGCCCTCCACAGAGGCCGGCCCAAGTCTCACCGTGAGCCCTGGGAGCGGCCTTGGGGCGCTGGGAGAGAAAGGGGAGCTGGCTCTGGGGCTCAGACCGGTCAAAGGGCGCTGCACAAGGACCTAGGCCCTGCCGACGCCTCGACACAGACACAATGAGTCACAAAGGCCGGAAGTGTGTCAGCACCTCGCCTTCCGGGGCCGTGCTGCACTTCCGGGTTCTCTCTAGGAGTGCTGGAGGATTTTGCTACTCGGTTTCCAAATCTCTGGACCCGGCTCCAGTTGTTTGAGTGGGTGATCAATCCTCCAGCTTTGAGTTTCCTGTCCCCAGCTCCTGCGCCCCGAGGTGGTGCTGGCGGTTCAAACTTTATGAAATACAGACTGTTTGGCCCAGGCACCAACTCATGTGAAAATTCAGTTTCTCTGCTCATCCATCTTGGGTAGTCCTTGTAATAATTATAGTTATTATCAAGCAATATTTAGTAATTGTATGTTTGTATCAGAGGAAGTGAAACATGGGTGTTAACAGAGGAGGATCAAAGTGAAGCCAGGGGTGGCTGGTTTCACAAAATTGCCCTGGTAGTTTCTCTGGGGCCCTGGACATGTCTGCCAATTGAGTGGGTGGTATTTTTCAAACACTTGGGGGTGGATTATGGGGAGGACAAAGGACGTCTTTCCAAAACCAAGTTAGTTATAAGGGTCTGTTTTGCTTATGTGGCATATGCTATTATAGCAGTTTAATGGAGTTTTCATAGTAATAGTCACTTTTACCTTCAAGGTGCTTTTGCAATCTACTATTATGACCTTCACCTTTAGCTGGCAAGTTGCAAGGGTGATCACGACCTTTAATGGTTGTGATTTTGCTCTATGTTCCAAGACAAGTTCATGGAGAGATTGGTGGCATGACTAAAATTGCTTGGGGGAGATTATTTAAAAAACAAAACAAAACCCTTGAAAACTAAAAAGCAATTACAGTATCATTAAATGAAAATTGAAAAATGGAGAAAAATAATCATCTGTAATCCCTCCACCCTGACTATGATGGCTTTAATTTATCCCTTTCCTATTTTCATATGTGTGTTATGTATTTTTAATTTATTATTTTAAACACAGTTCAAAACTAGAGTTGTATTGTATATGTGACTGGTATGCTTGAAGTACTTACCACATTCATGCTATAACGACCACTTTTTGGACCACAGCTGATTGGATTAGGTTTGGGCACCCGATGAAAGCACAATTTATAGATGTGCTGACCTTGGCAACTATAGAGGTGGCCTGGCTTGAGAGCTCTGACTAATGGAACGATAGATCCCTTTTCTTGGGGAGTTTAAATGTGAGACAAACAGAAAATGCAGGGCAAGCAGAAATCAGTAAGCAGAAGCTGTTAGGTGATAGAAGCCATGAAGCCACAGAAGTCATGAGTAAGCAGGGGCTTGAGAGAAAAACAAACTGAGCTATAGAAACAAAGACAGTTGCACCATATGGCAGAACAGGCTCATTGAAGAAACCCAGCCATCTAGTACTTAAGGCCCACAGCATAATGGAGGTGATGGCTTGAATAACCTTCAGACCTCAAACAATGTTTATTTTCTGCATTGCTTAACTTTGCTGCAGCTGTCATTATGCCCTGTCTCCCTACTTCCCTGCATGTCCTTAGAATAAACCCCTGGCCAGCAAAAGAGTCTAACTTTGCTCCTTACCACCTGGAAAAAGCCCAATGTGATTGATGTGAAATTCATATATACTACTTAATAAGATAATATATTAAGTAGTATATATGAACTTATTAACACTTTAAATTTTTCTACACAGAATGGATAATTAACGCTTTAATAGCTATGTAGTATTCCATTGAGCAGCTGTACCCTTAATTATTTAATAATTCTTCTATTTCTAGATATGTAGAGTACTTCCAAAGTTTGGCTAGTTTACAAAATATTTAAATGAACATTTTTGTGAATATACCTTTTGGCTTATTTAATTAGGACAGATTCTGATAAGTGGGTTTACTGAGTTAATAGATATGAACTTTAGAAATATATATATTACCATATTTTCCCCCAAAGATGTTTAATTCTTATCCTGCAGCAAAGTTACTTACACCGGATTGGTGGCAAATATCCTTCCATTGACCTTGCTTAATTTATGGGATCGCATCAGAATTATGGCAGAATTTATTTATTGATAGCCATTTATCACCTATTATGTATCATGGATTATGTTTGATTTTGGAGGATGCAAAAGTGACATTGTGCTGGTCTGTAAGAAGCTTACAGTGACCAATGTGTGGGTCACCGAAATGCATAGTGAAATGATGCATAATCTCTCACCACATAAACACACTTTTCTGGCTTGGTTGCAGGTTTTCCAGGGCAGAATTAAGGGTTCTGTGTGGCCCCTCTTCTGAAGGTTATTCTCTGCTAGTGAAATATGGGGTTGTCTCAAGCCTGCTCCAAGGTCAACAGTGTTGCAGCTTCTCCTCCTGCTGCCCCTCAGTGCCACTGCTCATTGCTGTCTTCTCTGAGTTCCCTGGCTTGGAATAGCCTTTTGGACCTATGAAAGGTCCATAACACAAGACTGTTATGCACAATAGATTTAATCCTAGATTTCTGAATCAGTGAGGAAAATTGTAATAATGAAGGCTGGAATCAACCTCAAAGTGATTATTCACATTTTTAGGCCTCCCAGCCAGCAGGATTTATCCCTGGCCAGCTCTCTGATGCTTAGCCCCCGCAGCTCCCTGCTACTCCCACCCCACAAACTCTTTGCTTCATCCAGATCTTCCTTATGTCTTTCTTCTATGAACCTAACAATTACTTGGAGCCTTTATTATCCTGAGCATTAATTTCTCTGTATGTACCTCAGTTTGCCTCACCCCACCCCTCAAGTGCATATGGGCCAGGCAGCCAATGGGTGGGATAAATTTAATTGTTACCTGGCTGTGAAGTGGGTCTGCGGGTACCCACTCATATGTTGAGCACATAGCCTGGCTGAGGGAGGAAGTCATTCTTTAGGCTATTGTGCCACCTGGGGTGTGGACTCACAATTAGCAGACAGGCTCATTTTTCCAAGGAGAAAAGAGAAATGGGATTTTGAGGTGAACTTTCTCCATTTTTAAATGGTACCCAGCAAACAAACAAGGGGCACACGTGCCCAGGGCACATGCACACACATGCCCTCTGTGATGGAAGCAGACAGGTTTGCAGGTAGGTGGTGTGTGCTACTTGTCTTGGCCTCACAGCCAAGGGGTCCTCCTTTTCTTAAATAAAGAACCCTCAGGGAGTTTGCCTAAACAAAGAACCATCTGCTGGTGAAGTGAATGCTGATCCTCCTCCATAGTATAGAAGCACAGTTGCAATTCCTTCCCTTTCAACAAATAGACTTTTTTTTGCATATTGTATGAGGAAATGATGCAGTCTGTAGTTAGACCCACTAGGCCCTCAGTGAGGACATTGATGGATGTGGCTGGTTGTTTTTATTTTACTTATTTTTAAAAAACATTTTTAAAATATTTTATTTATTTATCTTTAGAGGGGAAGGGAAGGAGAGAGGGAGAGAAATATCAATGCCTCTCATGCGTCCCCTGCCGGGAACTGGCCTGCAACCCAGGCATGTGCCCTGACTGGGAATCGAACTGCTGATCTTTTAGTTCAAAGGCCCCTGCTCAATCCACTGAGCTATGCCAGCCAGGGCATTTGACTTATTTATTTAGTTAAAAAATATTTCATTTATTTATTTTACAGAGAGAGGCAGGGAAGGAGAAAGAGAGGGAGATAAACATCAATGTGTGGTTGCCTCTCATGTGCCCCCCGACTGGGGACATGGCCCGAAACCCAGGCATGTGTCCTGACTGGGAATCGAACTGGCTACCCTTTGGTTTGCAGGCCAGCACTCAGTCCACTGAGTCATAGCAACCAGGGCTGGCTGGTTGTTTTTAATTCTTAGCAGCACTATTTCAAAACAGAACCAAGCTTCCCAATTCTTCGTGGCCCTCAGTGCCATGGGGAGTGTGATGGCCATGCACACATTCCTGAGGAGTCTGTAAGCTGCCCACTAGGCCTGCTTGCAGGAAGGCTAGTACTCCCTGGGCAGGGTGGAAGGCTGGAGCAGGAGGAGGCCACAGGAGGCTCCCCGGGTGTTTGGGCGAGGAGGCCTCAGCCAGATCCAAGTCGACCATTTCTGAACTGGGTAATCTTCCCCAGACACTTCATATCTCTCAGCTGTAGCTGGTCACTAAAAAACGAGCAGAATTAATATCTCAGTCCCCTTTCTACCACCCAGCACAAGATGAGTCAACACCTGGAAAAAAGTCTCATAAGTGCTACTCAAATATTGATTTATGCTGCACTAATGTGGCTTTCACTGAGAAAAGGCTTCGAGAAGCACCTGATAGGTGTGTGTGATAAGGGGAGGGGTGGAGACAGGTTGGTGGATAACAGAAAACCTTTCTTTTTCCCAAAGATATGGAAAACATTCCCCAGAAGCCATAAGGAATTACAAAACTCAGCTTGGAAGGCAAAAATACATGAGTCATGATTTTTTCCTGCTATGTCTGGTGGCTACACATGGAAGGTAACACAGACTGGGTTTTAAACCTTTGCTGGAATATTCACTTCCTGTGTGAGTTTGGGCAAGTTAGTTAACCTCTCTGAGCCTTTGTTTCTGTTACAGGTTGACTTGTGTTCTCCAAAAATGGTGTGTTGGAGTCCTAAACCCCAGTACCTCAGAATGTGATCATACTTGGGGGTAGGGTTTTTACAGAAGTAATTGAGTTAAGTTAGGGGTGGGCCCAAATCCAATACGTCTGGTGTTCTTATAATGAGAGGAAATTTTTACACATTCCCACACAGAGGGAAGACAATGTGAAGAGACACATGGAGAAACTGGCCATCAACCAGCCACAGAGAAAGCCCACAGAAAGAACCAACCCCACAAACACCTTGATCTTGATCTTCTAGCCTCCTGAACTATAAGAAAATTTCTGTTGTTTTTCAGTGCTTGGCACTTTGTCACAGCAGCCCTAACAAATACAGTTCTTCAGTTCCAAACTGGGGGCCATGGTACCTACCTGAAAGGTGACTGTGAGTGCTGTGAGGACAACATGGGTATAGACAGTGAGGAGGTGCCACCTTGGTTCCGACCCGAATCCACCCTGGGAGTTCAGGCATGTCTGGGCCGTTTGAACTGGAGGAATGTGTCCTCTTCAGGTGTACTTGCACCAAGGCCTGAGAAACTGCCTGAGGCATTGCTCACATCCTATGAGGGGCCGGCAGACAAGTCTTGCAACAAAGACAACACTTTAGTCATCACAGGGGACCACACTTCTGAGCATGGTATGATGCTTCGGCCCCTCAGATTTTCTCCATGACCTGGCTCCCTGTGGCTACCTGTCCCAGTCTCACAGCCCTTAGGGCATATATGTAGAAGCAAAATTCCATAAAGCAGTTTCACTGAATCCTGGTTGTTGTCATCGCATTGTGATTGGACTGCCGACCAACTTTTCCCTCTGGCAGATTCCCACAGGTTAATTTCTAGGATCCTTTTATCTGAGGCGAATTAGTTTCTGTATCCGTGTCCTATCACTGCTGCAGCAACTGCAGATTTAGTGGTTTAATTAATGCAAATTTATTCTCTTACAATTCTAAAGGTCAGAAGTCCGAAGGTAGGTCTTAAGTTGCATTACTTAAAATCAAGTTGTCAGCAGGGCTGCATTCCTTCTGGAGGTTCTAGAGAGAGTCCATTTCCTGTCTTTTCCATCTTTTCCAGGCCACTAGTATTCCTTGGCCCGTGGACCCTGCTTCCATCCTCAGACCCAGTAGTGCAGCATCTTCAAGTCTTCAGATCTCCCTTCCTCTCTCCAACCTCGACTTCCATCCTCATCGTCACCCTCTGACTCTGAGCCTTCTGCCCCCTCTCACTCCTGTGAGGACTCTCATGACGGCAGAGACCACCCAGACAACCCAGGATAATCTCCCCATGTTGAGAGCCTTAATTTAACTACATCTGCAAAGATAACATAGTCACAGTTTTGGGAATTAGGACATGTATTTGGGTGGGTGGGAATCATTCTGCCTACCACAATTTCCTGAGAGAAGAACCCTCCACGCCCTCCTTTTTGGCTGTAAATCCACCTCCAGGTCCAGGGGTCCTATGAACCTTCATCCCCCACTACTACTTCACCACCAGCCGTCATCCTGCTGGCTCACCATCACCACCGTGGTGGCTGTTGCTGCTGCCACCAACCCCACAGAAAATGACAATAGAATCATCTGTTGGCAAAAGAGTCCAAAAAGTGTAACTTGCAGGTTCCTAGACTTCTTCCACACAAAGTGGAATACAGAAGGGAGAGAACTGAGCTGAGAGCAGACAGACAAAGTCCATCACATCCATTCTCACTCTTCCATCCAGATTTAACTTCCACGCAACAACAGTAACAATGAAACATGTTCCGCTTTTATTTAAGATGATTCAGCTCTCCCTCAGACAAAACATTTTTGCCTTTTCCACAAAGTCTCATCAGTCACTATATCTGTCTGCCACTGGGTGTTGTTACCTTCTTATTTGGTTCTAATCTTTCACTTGCGTACTCTGTAACCTAAAATCGGAACTGTAAGGTTAACTACTTCTGATGTAAAGTTAATGACAATCTTTATATAAAATAATAAGAGAAAGGGGTGGGGGAAGGAATGATTAGTGAATTTATGGAAATATAAATACTTATGTAAAGTATAATACAAATAAGAAAAAATATGCATAGCTGCTATGAGTCTTATTTCTGTAACTCATTGTGTAGTAGTGTTTGGGGGCAACTCACTAACAATCTGGAAAAAAATTAGATGCGTATTTCATACTTATTTCAGAATAAATTCCAGATAGGTTAAAGGTAAAGGTAAAGGTAAAGCCCTGGCTGGTGTGGCTCAGTGGATTGAGCACGGGCCTGCGGACCAGAGGATTGTGGTTCGATTCCCAGTCAGGGCACATGCCTGGGTTGCAAGAGGCAACCATACATTGATATTTTTCTCCCTCTATCCTTCCCTTCCCCTCTAAAGATAAATAAGTAAAATTAAAAAAAAATTAAATGTAAAGTCATATGAGTAGCAGAAGGAAAGGGGCATGACTATCTGCACACTTCAGAGAATGAGGGGATTATTAAGTATGACACCTGAGGCAAGCATGTATTGGCTTGTCAGCCCAGCAGACCCCTCTTCTGAGAAACCACTTCCACCCTCCCCATCCCCTGACATGGACACGTGGTTTGAACAGAATATGTCTTCTCCTTGTGCGAATTCTTCTGACCATGGTGGCTGGGCTAAAGGCGAGCTCCTCATCCACACTGGGCTGATGGCTCCCCTGGCCACTACTCTGAGCCACCTTGAGATTCCTTGAACCTGTCTCTGCTCATGGAACTGAAGAGATGTGTGTTCTGGCATTGCCTTTGGAAGTGAATCTGACCTTGTGGATGGATATAGCCATCGTGCAGAAAACAAACTGACAAAGAGAGAAAAGCAAGTTGAGAAGCAAAGAGGTGGTGCCTAGTTCCTCCTTCCTACAATGCTAGGTTACATGCTTATCCTTCTTAGTTATGTGAATTAATAAATTCTCATTTTTGCCGAAGCTTATTTTAGACCAGTTTCTATCATTTACCACTCAAATTTCCAATTCAAACAATCCAGAAATAGGAACCAGAAAAATGATAGATTTTAAGTTAAAATCTTGTTAAAAGCAGTTTTAAAAAAAGAAAAAAATATCTCTTACAAAATTAAAAGACAAGCGAGAACAATTGCAACACATGTGCCGGGTGCTTTGGGCAGCTTCACCGTGTGGTCCCCAGATGGCTGCCAGTTGTCTCCTCGCACAGCACACCCAGGGGCCGCAAAAAGGGCTGGGTCATCCTCTGTCTTGTGTCCCCTTTTAAGAGCAAGGAAAATCTCATTACTCTCTGCCCCGCCCCCATTCCCAGTAGACCTGCACATCTTCTCAGCTAAAAGAGAATCACATACCAATCAATGCCAACACAGAGGATGGAATTAGCACAACTGGCTAAGGCTTATGAAGATTTTGCTTCCTGGGATATAGTACCTGTGAGCTGTATGGATGGTGAGAACCTAAACAAAACCAGGACTCTATGGGCGAGGAAAAAAGTAGAACAATTGAGATCCTAGGGGTGTAGGGGCAGAGATTTGAGTAGACTAACCAGCAGGTTCTGTCCCACTAGACAGGAAACTTAAATATCCACGATACTTCTCTGGGATACTGCCTATTCCCTGGAATGACCTGTGAGACTGGTGGACTCCTCTTAAGCTTCACCGTTTACCAGGCATAGCGTATTTATTCAAAGCATAAAAATTAGAGTCAGGGAGCACTGGGGGAGGGGCTGGGATGGGAGTAAAAGACAGAAAACTGTACTTGAACAATAATTTTTAAAAAAATATATTTTATTGATCATACCATTACAGTTGTTCTATGAACAATAATTAAATAAATTTAAAAAATTAGAGTCAAATGAAAGCTGAGTTCAGGTCTCAATTCCCCTACTAACTAGCTATGTGTTTGAAAGCTTTCTAATAACCTCTCTAAGCCATAAGTTTGTTCATCTGTAAAATTATGATAATTAATAATTGATAATTATTGATGGTAACTGATGATGATAATTAAACTAACCTCATAAAAGCTTTTGAGAGAGTTATATGATGTAATGTGTAAAAAGTGCATAGCAAAATTATTATTAACACACAGTTAATACTCAATGCATGTTACCCATTATTATTGTTACTGTTATTCTTCTTATCTTAGCTTGAGGAGGAAGTAATAGAGCTTACATCTGTACGGGGAAAAGAGATAAATAAATAGATAAGACAGTTTCTATGGTGCTATGAGAATAGCAAAACATCTCTGTGCATAATCATTAAAGAGATCCCTGACTGTTTCCTAAGGACAAATGAGATTGCTGCTCCCACAAAGAGTCCGAGGGTCTGTATGAAAGAGTGCTGGTCCCCCCACTGTCCGAGACTTAACGTCAGATCAGCTCAGCTAGTGTGGTCCTGTGGCATCTACCCAAGACTTCTGAAATAACTCAAAGGTAAAAGTGTTGAAAGAACCACTAAATATAATGATTTACTATGACAAATAGAAGCTGTGCTTAAGGACTGGCAGGCTGCCCTGAACAAATACAAGTTGCTGAAGGGCACTTCAGAAATTGGGCTCCCAAGTTTGACTTCCGTGTTGTGAAAGCTGGTGGAGTCAACACTGAAGGGGCACTCCCTGAGCACGACACCAACACAAGCACTGGGGCCTTGGCATATTTCCTCCTGTGTCTTGTGAGTTTTCATTGTGAGGTCCTCCGAGTTCTCTGTGGGAGCCAGATGAGCCCTGGGTTTATCATGAGAATCTGTGTTTGATTCAGTTTCATACTCAGGAACATGAATAAGCCAGGGTCGTAGTAAACTAAATTTAGCTAGAGATCTGTTCGGTCACTCAGCGTGATTTCAGGCTCCAAAACTTTGTGAGGATGGCTTCGTGGTTAGGAAATTTCCAAGGCCCAAATTCTACAAGGCCACGTATTCCCATCGCCTTCTTCCTTGGTATGAATATTATTTTTGTTCACCCTCCACAGTGTTGTCCTTTGAGGTCCTAAGCTTTAAGCAGAGGTCTCAGACCCCCCAACTTTTACCCCCACGTGTCTGTTAAAGAGCAGACACTTCAGGGAAAAGTCTCTCGAAGGTGTGCTTATTCCTCTGAATTTGTGCTTTTTTGTCATTTCTGGCCTCCAGAGAGTTCCCTCACTTTCTTGTCAGTTCATTCATGCATTAAAAAAAAAATGCCTTTTAGCCCTGGCTGGTGTAGCTCAGTGGATTGAGCGCGGGCCTGCGAACCAGAGGATCGCGGTTCGATTCCCAGTCAGGGCACATGCCTGGGTTGCAGGCCAGTTCCCTGCAGGCCAACTCCCAGCAGGGGACACACGAAAGGCAACCATACATTGATGTTTCTCTCCCTCTCCTTCCCCTCTAAAAGATAAATAAATAAATAAATAAAAATCTTTAAAAAAATGCCTTTTGCATGGAACCCATAATTTTTGAGTGAGCTACACGGGAAAGATTTCGTTAATCATCTTGTCTGCCATATAGCCAGAATAGAAGTCCAGGAGGAGATATATTTAAGATTTGTAAGTGTGAAAATTTATAGATGGCATGGCTGGAGTAAACCTCAACCATTAAATCTTGAAATACGAGAATGAAGAACCTCTAGTAGGGATATAAAGGGCAAAGACCTAGCGATACCAATTTATAGACAAGATAGTGTGTTTATGGATCTTATTACAGTGGGACAAGCTGGAGATGCGTGGCTCTCAGCCAACACTTGCTAAATGAATGGAAGGCAGGTAAGGACAGGGCTGGATGGACCCAACCCAAGTTACATTAAAAAAAATCATATCAGCTTTGTATGGAGTCCCCAGAGTCAGATCCCCCTGGGTCCTGTTGTTTCCTGTTCAACAGGATCCTCTTATATGTGTTTTATATGATCTGTTTCCTGTTTTATCAGTGTTATATATGAGAGTGTTCATGACATAAAATTAGATTTGTGCACGACCTTAGCTAATGGTATTCATTGGTATGTTAAAGATAGAAAAGCAATCCTTGTTACTCCTCCCCCTTCCCTGGGTGGGGTGGGGCGGAGGGAGAAACACAAATAGGGAATGGATGAGTTAAAATATAAAAAGGCCAAATGTTCTGCATGTAGGTGGAAAAATCTACAAAATATTCCTATGCTTGTCATCCAAGATGGAACATTAGTCTGGAAAAAAATAAGTAAGAAGGTACTGCAAGTGGAAGATGTGGCTTTTTGACAGCGATTGAGACCTGGGGCTCTTTATGGCCTGTAGGCTCGAAGCGAGCTAAGAGTGCAATTCAATAAAGTTAAACAAATCTTAGGGTCCATGGGCAGGACTACAGAGTCCAAATGTAAAGTGAGAGGCATGCCTTCCTCTGCAGTGGTCAGGCCACCTGAGTGCAGGGATTTGCCTTCTGGGCACAAAAACAAATCAGCATTCAGGGAGAGGAGGATTAGCAACACAGGGAAGAAGAAATGGAAACTTCTCTGGGGTTCAGCAAGAAGAGCAGCATCTGTTTAGGCGAACAGGGCCTTGGCAAGGGCCTGTGTTAGTCTTCTGAGGCTGCCATAACAAAGCACCACAGATGGGCAGCTTAAACAGCAGACATTTATTGCCTTAAGGCCTGGAGGCTGGAAGTCCAAGATCAAGGTGTCAACAGGGTGAACTTCTTCTGAGACCTCTCTCCCTCTCCCTGTTTCTTTACATGGTCTAATTTCCTCTTTCTCCCTCTCCCCCACAGTATCTTGTTTATTTATTTTTAGAGAGAAGAGACAGGAGAGAGAAGGAGTAGGATAGAAATATTGATGTGTGACAATAGGTGCTTTTCGCACATCTACAACCTGGGACCTGGCCTGCAACCCCGGCATGTGCCCTGATGGGGAATTGAACTGATGACCTTTCAGTTTGTGAGATGATGCCCGACCCACTGAGACACACCAGTTAGGGCTCTCCTCTTCTCTTAAGGGCTCCTTGGATGACAATTCACCTATGTGACCTCATTTAAATGATCTCTTTATGGATCCTATCTCCAAATATAGTCTCGTTTTGAGGGGGTGAGGGTTAGAACTCCAATGTATGCGTTTTAGGGGGCACACAACTCAGCCTATAACAGTCCCTGAATCTTGCCTTCACGCGTGGAAAAGGAAATAGATTTCTCCTTTGAGATTCCTTCAGACAACACAAAGACTACTGTGTGGGAGTTATAAGGAACACCAATTCTGGGTTGGTATAAGGAAAAGCCTTGCCTTAGAAAGGGATGGTTTCAAAGGTGGTCAGAGAGGGGGTGGATAGTCTCTTGCTGGAAAAAACAGAGAAGAGGCAGACTAGACGATCCCTCAATATGCATCTACCAGCCTGAGGTTCTTTGATGCTGAGGGGTGCTGGGCAGGATGAAGAACAGCTCATAAATGTCTGCTGGATTATTTAAGACTAGCGTTTTGAAGATAATTTTTGAGAATTATACACACACAGTTACAAAAATATCTATTGTGCTCCCCTTAAATGACCTATTATTGGGCCTGGTGACCCCATGATTTGGATCAGGGAGCCATTTCTTGTGTCCTTAACTTTTAAGCACAGGCACAAAGCAGGAGTAGTGGCTGGACCAAAATGAGGTACCCCAGAGGGAGGGGGAAGCCAGATCCTGCTTGATTCTACCCAACCGGGACCCCTGGTGGCCCTCTTGCAGGGAAGCTGCCCCTCTGTTTGCACGTCTGTTCATATCAGACGTAATATCAGAAGGATGTAAGGGGACCAAACTGACCACAGGGTCTCAGCAGAAGGTCACCCTGGCTGTTCTTGGACATCAGTTCTGTGACCTGAACTTCTGTTTGATTTCAAAGATCAGGTCTTCTCCCATCTTGTATCTGAGTTCCCACATCTGGAGTCCTGTCTTGCGCCTGTGTTTGATGTCCTGGATTTATCTAGTATCCCGGTCCATTTAGGACAGGCACGGGGCTTTGGCCCTGCCTCATCTAGAGACTGGAGCCCATGTCCTGATCGTCCACAGTGAGCGGATCCTAGATCTCTCCTGGCAAACCTGGGTGCTGCCTGCTGACCTGCTTCCCAGTATCACCCCTCCTGGATTCTTGGCTAGTGTTGGAGCCTCTACTTTGCATGGGATTCCTAGTACCGACTCTGCCTATCTGTCCCTGACCCTTGGGACATTCGTTTTCACACGAATGTGTCAGAACTTCCTCCTGATGTTCTCAGTTGCATTTGACCCACCTTAGTGCCCTGATCCCCCCAGCTAGAAAGTCTAATTCCAGATCTCTGCTCATCATAGCATGTCCAGCCCCTCCATGGGAAAGTGAGCCATGCCCAGACTTACCTAAAGATGTGCCATTAACAGTCTCTAGCCATCCTCGTTTCTGAGACCATAATGTTTCCCTGGAAAAAGCAGTTCCCTGCTAAACTGTGATGGTGACAGCCACTACTGCACCCAGTACGGGCCATTACTTTCCTCAAAACTGGCATATGATGGGTTCTTCCTTCCACACAAATCTCTCTTGGTTTCTTGGTTGTTTTGAATATGCAAAATCTATGGTTTTTCCCTAGTTTATAGCTAGGAGGTCACAGGAGGCTTAGAAAGGGATGGGGACAGGCCCTGCTTATTGCATAAAGTTATTTCCACATCAAATTCTTCTTGCCATAGTGCTGATAATGAAAGGAAACTGCCCAGAACGAGTATTAGAAAGTCTCATAGGAAGGGGAAAGGATCCTTTATAGGGAACTTAGGAATATGTTCCATTTATCCTCAATAGCCAATGCCTCAAATTTCTTTCCCATATGTGAAGCATCTCCAAGGACATTGTGGGGAAAGAGTTTTGTCTGTGGGGTGTGACACTGAGCTGCCTAATAGCCATTATAAAAGGTCAGAAATAGATAAGATTCAGGGTAAAAGAAAAAGCTAATGATTTCTGAATATATACAAGCATATCTTGAAGCTCTGGATGAACTGAGAATAAAACTCCCCACCTTAACAAGACAGCCCTCAGCACCGCTCTCCCTTGAGAAGAGAGGCAAAGCAATGTGGGAATTTTTCTGTTTGGCTGTGGAGTTGGTTTAGGCTTCAATCCTTGCTCTGCCCTCCTTGGGAAAGTTACTTAACCTTTTGTGTATATGAAACAGAGACTGGACTTGGTAGTGTGGACCTAAGAAGATTACTTAATCTCTTTGAGTCTCACTTTCCCTGTCTGTAAAATGGGGCTATCAACAGACTCTCCAGTTGGTTGTTGTGAGGCTCAAACAAAGAGTTCCTAGGTTTATGTCGGCCACAGAATAATTTGGCAAAGACTAGCCATACCCATTGTCTCTGTGGTATGTGGCATCCCTCCAGGGGAAGGTATCAGGTTGTACAGCAAGTACCTCCTTATCCAGTGAAACTCTCTCCTTAAAACACTTCTTCCTGTCTTTGCAGGAATTACTCTGATTACTCTGGGGCTCCGAGTCTCCATGCCTCTAGGCACATCTTCTTATGACATCTAACTTCTGAAATAAACATTCCCACTGCCCTGAGGATGGTTCCCACACTCGTCCTTGGGTAGGAATAAATCAGATTACTTGACAAATATAACCAAGTTTACTGAGCAGCCATAATCCAGAGAGGCACACACATGAAATAGTTTTATTTTTTATGCATTGTCATCCCCCTCTATATTGTTAAATCTCCCATCTGGGTGACAGATTTTTAAATGGCACCTGAAGGAGATTGTGTGCATCCTAGTCACTTTCACTTAAGGTTCTGCCCAGTTTAAAAACCTAGTTTGATCTCTTATTCAAAAGTTCCCTTCTTTACTGTTGCCAGGTTGTGGCTGGGGAACTGCAGGGGGAAGGGGAGGATGGTCTGTGTTTTACTTTATCCCTCCCTCCCCTGGAGTGGAGGAAGTGAGTGGTGGTCTGCCTCTAGACGCCCCCCCCCCAACCTTCTCTAAAAGAGAGAGAGGAAGTGTCAAGGGCCTTTTACCTGACTTTCTCTGTTGACCGTTACTGCTCCCTAGGTAACACAGTATTGCAGTTACTTAGGCCGCAAAACAAATTACCCCCAAATTTAGTGGGTTGTAATAATGAGAACATTTATTTTGCTCCAAAATCCTCAGTTTTGGGCAGGGACCATTGTGGTTGGCTCATCTTTGTTCCACTTGGCTCAGCTGAGAAGGTTAATAGGCTGGGAGTTGGATTTATCTGGAAGTTCACTTACTAACTCCTAAATCCAGTGATTGATTCTAGTGGCCAATCGGGGTCTTAGCTGGGGCTGCTGCTCAGAACACCTACGTATGGCTTCTCCATGCAGCCTGAGCCGCCTCAGAGGGTAGTGGCTTGGATCCACAACAAACATCCAGGCTTACACACGTGCACAGAGGGAGACACAGAGAGATCATGTTGCCTTTTATTGCCCAGCCTCAGGAGTCACACAGCAGCGATTTCACTGCATTCAATTCCTCAAGGTGGTTAAAAAGTCACCCTCAGTTTCAAGAAGAGGGGAAACAGAAGGGCATACCATCTACCACTACTGATGTGTCAGACATCCAAATGTTACGTTGTACAGGGATGAAATCTTCAGGGATCCCTTAGGGGTCTGATCACACCCACCCCCTGTCCTAGTAGATTTGTCCCAGTAAGTCATCAAACAATCTCTTTTTGCTGAGTCCCTTCAGTGGGGCACAGTGGGTCAATTGACATCCAACTACCTTCCTCTGGGTCCACTCGACCTGTGGGAAATTCAGGCATCTTTGGCCACTCAAATGGCATAAACATGGGCTTTCACAATGATCTCCCCTGGCTACCCTCTCATCTTAGACCAGGGGTTTGTTGAATCACCTTCCACCTGCCTGGGCAGGAGGAAGTCTCCTAAGACAAGGACCAAAGCAGAGAATGAGATGCCACGGGCCCAGCTAGCAAAGCATCTGAGCTTTTCCACCTGTCATGTAGGTGGCATCTGGCATCTTTGATGCACTGTGCTGCGGGCTGGGACTGTCTTCCAGAAGTTTGGGCCTCTCTGTCCTTACTTTGGACTCCGGTTGGCAATGATAGATTTCAGTCCATATTCAGTCACGTAAGTGCAAAAGCACCTGGGTCTGAATGAAGAGAGTGATATCTCATCCAAACAAAGCAAGTAAACCAAAAGGCACATCCTTTCTGTCGATATTATGCTGTGTGTGGGCATTGGATTCAGACAACCTTGATTCTAATCTCATCTGTGCCTCTCATTCTTGGTGTAGTTACCTTACCTCTAGGAGCCTTCCTAGCAGTAAAACTGGAATTATAACAGCATTGGGTTGTTGTGAGGCTCTCAGTTAATCCATGTAAAACTTTGGTGCAGCGCCTGGCACACTGTGAGGCATTGTGGCTAGCTAGTAATGCTATTGTTATCGTTGTTAATTTTTTAAAAGATTTTATTTATTTATCTCTAGAGGGGAAGGGAAGGAGAGTGGGAGAGAAATATCAATGTATGGTTGCCTCTCTTGTGTCCCCCTCTGGGAACTGGCCTGCAACCCAGGCATGTGCCCTGACTGGGAATTGAACCACGGTTGTTTAGTTTGCAGGCCCACGCTCAATCCACTGAGCTACACCAGCCAGGGCCGTTATTAATTTTTTATTCACTCCCACTGGACACAAGATGAGTTTAGGGCCCTGGGTTGGTGACTGACCCTTGGGCTTGAGCCACATGTGTGGGCCCCTCCAACAGCTTTTTCTGTCTGCGCCAATGACAAGGCAGCCTCTGTTGGCAACACACAAAGGTGTCAGGGGTATAGGAGAGCTCAGTGCAACATCAGTGGCTCTGACAGGCACCCAACTGAGACAGGGTGGCCCTTCCTCATCCTGGAAGAACCAGAGTAAAGAAGGCAATGATGACATTGAGCAGTGTCCCGGGTCTTGCCTTCTTTTGTCCAAACTACATACAGATTCTGCATGGCCCTCTTTGAAATTTGGAAATTGAACTGTAGGACACAATACCAAGCCTTCTCTGATCATTGGGGTTTTGGTCACAGGCAACCCGGGGGTCATGTATAAAAGTGTCTCCCCAATTTTGCCTCTGGTATAGGCCAAATGGCAGAGGAGAGAGAACATATGGCACGGAGACACAGCCTAGAGTTGGGCTGCAACCTGGAGAGCAGCTGAACTTACCCCAGAGCTTCCTCTAAATGTCTGAGTAATTTATAAAGGAAAAGCATCATCATTGCTCCAGGGAGCTTACAGTGCAAGCAGGCACATGTGGGTGTACCAACACATCCAGGCCGCATGGGGTAAGGGGCTGGCCATGGGGAGAACTGTCATTCGCTGGCCACATGATCCTTAAGGCTCTGGTTCCAGGAGTCTGATTTTAACAAGAGATGACAGGCACTGAATGTTGAGTGTCTGAAGGCAGAGAATATAGGAAAATACAGGAGAGAGCTAATTAGAATTTGGCGGGGGTGGGGGGTGGGGGAGGAAGTGAGGCTGTGGAAGAATATTAGGACAAATACTTGAGGCTTACACTAGCATTTTATGAGAAAGCTAAAGAAAGATCTGAATGTATGTTGGTAAAATAATGATGGCAGGTAGAATTCAGGTGCATTCAAGGTGAAGGCAATTAAAAGAAACTGTTTTAGTAGTTTAGGCAGAAGAAGTGGGGAGAAGGCATAACTTCTAAATGAGACTGTATGAATATATGTCTGTATGCACTTAAGCAGAAGTATTTTGCAAACAGAACACTGTAACATACTCGTTGTACAAAAAGATGGTCACTGAAAGGTAGATTGGTGAAAAGAGAAGACAAGCAGGATTTGACAGTGGTGGGAAAGGAAAGACCAGGGGGTGAGGCTGGCGGCTGAGTCAGGTGCTGGAGCTGGGCTGAGAAGTTCTCACTGATTATACAAGTCAAAGCACTTTGGATGGAGCAGTGGCGTTTGACTGAAAGGACACAGACGTAGAGAGAAAGGGAAGGAAGCTGGGAATGATGTCTCTTGGGTAGGTTTGGTGTTCTGGGTTATATAAAAAAATAGAGAACTGGGAAGGAGGAACTAGGACAGTACTAGAAAGTCAGGTAATGGCTTCAGGTGGACATGTGCAGGCTTGAATGCCAGGAGACAAAGCCCAAGAGGCAAGGGGGGCAAAGGAAGGACACCATCAGTGATTTTGTAACATGCTCCCTCCCATCCATGCTTTCGCTGGTGGTAAAACTGTATATACTATGTGCAGTTTCACATGGTTGGTCCACCTAAGGCTTCGTTCTGGGGCACAGGGAATGCCTCATTGGTGGTATACATAGATAGACCTGTGGTCTATACATAGATAGACCTGGGCATAGTGCCCTTGTGGCTCACTGCCTTGCCTTCCACCATGTCGCTGAGATGCTAGGCTGTCTTGTGGGAACCACCTGCAAGGTGGTTCTAGGTTAGAATAAGCTCTCTGTGCACCTCACTTTTCAGCTAAATGGGGAGGCAGGGGGAGACCGCAGAAAGAGCACGCAATCTATGGTCATCAGCCTCTGCTGTGAGTCCTCTTCTTGGATGTGTGGTTTTGTACAAACAACTTGACCTCTCTAAGTGTCACTGCCTCTTCTGTGAAACAGGGGTGACATTGGCCACAACTGCCTGCCCTGCTGTCTTGAGGATCCTATGAAGTGGTGGGTATGACAATGTTTGGTAAACTGCAAAGTGCTTTATAGGTGCCAAACATTACATTCTTTAAATGTTAAAAACCACATTACTCTGCACCTTGCAAAAGCAAACACACACACACACACACACACACGAACAAACAAAAAAAACAACTGGGGGAAAGCTCCTAGAAGATTTATTTGGTTTGGGGAATAAATTAAAGGGGAAAAAAATAGCACTGGTTTAAGGATTTTTCCCAAATCATCCATATTCGCTCTCAAAGAAGAGATGAGCATTTCAGAGACTGTTTTCAGGGGGCTGACTCCCCATAGGCCCTGGAACGAACCAGTGCCTGACCTGTAAATGCTCCCCTGCTCAGCCGGAGAACAGCCAGATGGCTGCTGCTACCTTCTTCGCTGTGCAAACATCGCTCACCCAGCCTAGCAAACAGGCCTCCCTGGGTAAAGAGGGGCCTCCGTGCTGCTTCTGTGTGGTGTAACCCAGAAACAAGCCACGGGCTCCGGACTTGGGTAATGTTTTTAATCTGGGCCCCAAGCAACAGGGTCATCTGTCTTGGCTTCTTCTCTCTCTATGTAAACAGGACTGGGGGCCATGTGGTTTCAGTACAGCCAGGCCCCTGCTCTCACTCTTCTTCATGTAAACACATTACAAAGAATCTTTGTGACTATCCAGGCAGAGCGGCCCAGCCCAGAGGAAGGGAGCCAGCTTCAGGAAGGGGGGGAAGTGAACACTGGGGAGGTGGGGGAGGCAAAGGGAGGTGGCAAATGAAGGGTGCCCACCACTACCCCCTGTGCCGTGTGATATGGAGAGGTTAGCTTCACCCAGTGTCTGACTGTGAGAGGAGGGAGTGGCTGTCACCTGCGGCAGAAACCAAGGAAGGTGTGAGAAAGAGGGAAACTGAGCTGCTATCCTGCAGCCCTGACACCTTCTCTACTTTAGCATTTCAGGTTTTTTTTTTTTTTTTTTAAAGAAAGAACTAAGGCTTCCTCTTCAAGCAGTGCAAAGTAGAAGAAAGGATGCCAGCTGAAGAGACAAGAAAGCAAATTATACTCCTGCCCCCACCCCTAACGAGTTGTGTGCCCTTTGGATGGTGACTTAGGCTCTAATGGGTTTCCTGTCTACATAAATTAGAATTATATTGTCTGTATTTGTTGAGCTCCCTTACTGTGACATGGACTTTAGATAATCATTTTATTAATCCACATAACTACCCAGTGAGGTAGGGATCCACATTTTAGAGATTAAAAAATGAAGGTTCAGCAAGGAGAACTGATTTGCCCCCAGAATACACATCAGTCAGTGGCAGAAGCAGCTCATTCTTCTGCCAACTCCCCCACTTTGCCCCTGCAGCTAAGAAGGTGGCACTTCTTTCTTTGATGATTTGAAATCTGAGACTACACAGGTGCTGGCCTACTTAGAACAACCTTTATTGCAGGAGACAGACGCTCTGACTCAGATAAGCTCAAGGCCTGGGAGTCCAGGCTTCCGCCTTTCCCAGAGATCTCTTACCACGGCACACATTTATCACCTTGGTTAAAACCCAGGGAAGGAGAACAATCAACAACTTGTTCCACCCCGGGGGAGAGCTTGGCAGGAGCTCATGGAATCACTGTTACTGCCTTTTCCATTCCGAGGCAATCCATAAATGTCTAAATTTCCACGGCACATTCTGGAGGTTTCATGAGGGAGACAGAACCAGTAACCCTTAACCCTGCAGACAAAAATTAGCACCAGGAGGCACTGCAAAGGGGAAGAATAAGGAAGGGTCAGAGGCCTTGAACAATAAACTCTTGACAATGATATTCTAATACAGGGATTAACAAACTTCCGCCAGTGGGCCAAAGGCAGCTTGCTACTTGTTTGGTCCAACCAATGATCTAAGAGTTTTACGTTTTTGAATAGTTGGAAAATATTTTTTACAGACTCATTGTTCATGGCATTTGAAAATTATATTAATTTCAAATGTTGGCCTCCATAAGCAGTGTGACTTTGGAATGCAGCCACGCTCTTTTATTTACATAGAGTCTGTGGTCGCTTTTGCGCTGCAACGGCACAGTCGGCACAATCGGCACAGTCGGCACAGTCGGGTAGTTGGACATCAACCATGTGAATTACAAAGCCCCAAATATTTACCATCTGTCCTTTAAAGAAAAATTTGCCATCTCCTATTGTAGGAAACAACATGTGCCTGAGCAGGGCCTGCAGGAGGGTCTCCCCATTCCAGAAGTAGATATTTATTTAATCCCTTGTTTTCTGTTAAGTACCCACACCTCAGCTGTGTCAGGTGTAGAAATCCAGCTGGGCTGCTTGGTAGCCTGAGGGTGTGGGCTCTCAGATTCACTATGCCTGATTGGTCCTCCTCAACCACCCTTCTAGGGTCAAGCCGTTTCCTCCCCCAGCATCCAGAGTGCTGGCAGCCAGGCATGGGCTCCTTGGGAGGGAGACTGGAGGGTTTTCCCTTGGAGAAACTAAAAGACAGCATCTAGACACTGACAGTTGGGGTCCAGTTCCCACAAAATTGTCCATGGGTAGCTCATGGTAGACAAGGCCTGCCTACATCTGAGCCTTCCGGGGAGCCTCCCAGAGGTCCCTGCTGACTGTGTGAGTCCCACACGAATTCTGACCATGTGAATAGACAGCCAAGATGTTTGGGGAAAGCCCTATTTTATCCAGGTAGGTGTGGTGAGGCTGAGGATTTGGGGGCTGATGGAGGGAGGAAGAGACAAGACCAGAGCATGGCAGTACTGTATAATGGGCTTTTTGGGGAGGGATCTTGGACAGGATTGCACTGAAGGGATCTTACAGAGACAGCTGCAGTGCCCAGAATGGGAACAGGGCAAGGGAGCTCCCAGGAGAGCGGGGAATCTGGGGGGGGACCTGTGTGTCTGGGTGACTTCACTCAGCAACTGGGAGTTTCTGGGTCAGAGAACCGGGGAGGGCAGCAGAGATTTGGGGGTCTTTTATAGCCCCGGGGTTTGCTTTATCTATGGCTAACTGATAGGTGCACTTTTGCACAGCACACAGCTCTAACTGGCTAAAAATACACTTGTTAGGGCAATATTTAAAACAATTGGGTGTAAGAATTTGAGTTTAGGGCTGGTGGACTTTGAGCCCGCTGTGAAGAAAGAACACAGGGCCCATCTTTAGAACAGCCCTGCAAGGTCGGAATCATCACGCCTGATACCATTTTTGTAACAGCAGGCTGCCACAAGAGAAAGACCAGGAGACCATGACAATACAGGGAGCAGAAGAGAAACGTTTAACACAAACCCCTCCAGGCAATGTCTTTGGAGAAATGAGAAGAAATTGCACGATGCTCTATAAAAGGAACATTCAGAAACAAAAGAAATATCTTAGAAATAAACATTAGCTCAAAAATGCAAAATTCAATAGAGGAAGTTAAAGAAATACAGGAGGAAATAGAACAAAAAGACAAAGAGATTAAAAATATGAGGGTAGACATATGGAAATCAGAGTATCAACCTAGGTCTCACACCTGAATTTTAGGAATTTTGGAAAAATAGCACAGAATAAAGGAAGTGAGGGAAATTACCAACAAAATAATTTTAAAACACTGTCTCAGAAATAACACTTGTTGAATGCTCAGCAAAATGAGTGGGAAAGAATTAAACAAAACTGGCTCATCAATGTGAAATTTTAGAATCCAAAGATTTCCAGAAGTCTCATGTAAAGGACTAAGAATCAGAATGCTCCTGATTTCTCTCTCTTTTAAAAAATTTGTTTATGCTATTACAGTTGTCCCTGCCTTTTCTCCCTCTGCTCACTCACCTGCACCCAGCCCCATGGTCCTGATTTCTTAACAGGAACACTGTAAGTTAGAAGACAAAATTCCAAGGGGAAATAATTTCCAAACTAGAATTTTATACCCAAACTAAAGAAGAGTTATGATAGGAATACAAAGGCATTTTCAGATATGCAAGTTCTGGAAACATTTGCCCCACAGGTACTCTACCTCCGGCAGCTTATGGAAGGCTACGCTTCTACCAAAAGGAGATTACTCAAGAGAAAAGTGAGCTCCCGAAGCAGGAGACTTATGGGGGTGGTGGTGGGACAAAGGCCTCCCAGGGTGCTGCCGAAGGGAGACCCTGAGATGACAGCTGTGCAGGGGCTGAGGGCAACCAGGCCATTTTGGAGCCGGAAGATAAAGCTCCAGGATTTTTCTAGAGTAAAACATATGGCTGTATTCAGATTATACATTGAATTGTTCTCAAAACCTAAAGAAGACATGTGAGTCCCTATGGAAAAGGACATTTCTGCATTTCTTTAAAAAAATTTTTTGTTGTCGCTTAGCAGTTTTCAAAGAGCCATCAAGCCCTTGTGTTGTTCTATGTCACTTGTCATTTGTGCATCTACTTGATAATTGAGGAAGCCAGAACTTCTGGTACAGCATATTCCATTATCTCTGCCTATATTTGGAATGCAAGATCATACTAACCTCTTGTCTTTTTAAAAAGATTTTATTTATTTATTTTTAAAGAGAGTGGAAGAGAAGGAGAAAGAGAGGGAGAGAAACATCAGTGTGTGGTTGCCTGTCACGTGCCCTGTACTGGGCACCTGGCCTGCAACCCAGGCATGTGCTCTGGGAATTGAACCAGCAAGCTTTAGGTTCGCAGGCCCACGCTCAATCCACTGAGCTACACCAGCCACGTCTACCCTCTTATCTCAAACACTTTAATTATCCTCTGTTACATTATAAAGCAAAATTCACCAAAATACATAGAGCCCATGGCTTTTCCAGGCCGCTGGGGCCCACTCTAAAATTCATGCTCAGGTCGTGGAGAGCTGGTGTGCTTCCCACCAGCCGGGCCAAGGCGGTGAATCACCACCATCCCATCACTGTTGGTTACGAACTTAAACACAGCTCTTATCTTCATTCTGCTTAAAGAGGAAAATAAGAGCTTCTATTTGGAAAAAGATTTTAGTGAAAAGAGCCTGACCTTTGAACCTGAACTGACTTGTGCTGCTGAACTTTTTCGTGGCAACTGTTTGCACCTTGGTTCCCTTATTAAGGTATCAGGCATCATTCCAACCTTGCAGGGTTGTTCTGAGTTTTAAAAGTGACCCCATCATGAATAAAAAGCATTTAGTACTATTCCTAATTCCTAGTAGGTGCTTATCCTCTGTGGCTGTTACATGTGCTAATGTTTTGTGGTTTCCACGGTTCTTTCACTTGTCCTTCTTCATTGGATCTTCAGTGAGCGGGGAGGACAAGTTTTATGTCCCTATTTAAAAACAAGCAAAACCAAGGCCCAGTGACAGACTGGTACTATGGGATGAGTCCTCTGGGGCACAGCATTTCTGATTACTGTGCAACACTCCAGCACAGACAGAGCCCTTGGGAAGTGAGCTTCCTTGAAAGAGCAATTCTCCTTGATGTGGTTTTACTCCCAGTCCCACCTTCCAACAGTGGAACCATATGGTTGAGAACAGACTGATTACAGACCTGCTCCCAGAAAGAGGGAGTTTTAATGTTCCAAGTGGGACCAGGGGAGATAAGTGATGACAGGAGACAGAGTAGATGCAGGAAATTATGCTTTATAACCGTTGTCCAAAAGGAAATGGGAAAACAAGTGTGTATACATCACTTTACTCTTGTGAATACATTTACTGCATAAATGGAGTAAGAAATATCAGGGCCATCTGCAATAAGTTTGAGAAATGGGGACGAAGGCTCATGCAAAGGAGCTTTTTATTTTTAAAGAGGCTCGAGGTTCCTCTTTGAACATTACAAAGTAAACATTTGTGTCAAACCATGTTTAGAAAATGGCACATGAAATAACTTTAAACACTTCAGAGGCTATCATAATCATGAGAGAAAAAGCAGGATTCACATTCAATTGTCTGAGCAAATTATCTGCCAATAGAAGACTTTTGTTTACTTTTTCTTTAAAAAGAAATGCACAACCCTGGCCGGGTGGCTCAGTTGCTTGGCACATTGTCCAGTACACCAAAAGGTTGCAGGTTCCATCCTGGTCTGGGCGCACATGGGACACAACTGACTGACATCTCGGTTACATTGATGTTTCCCTCTCTCTCCCTCTCTCAAATCAATAAAAGCATAGGCTCTGTTGAGGATTAACAAAAAAAGGAAAAGAGATGTACAGTGAAACTAAGAAAGTTATGTAGGTAGAATCACTTCATGCAGGGCAAAGAACCCTGAGAACATCATTGTGTAAAGGACATTCGTAATTTTGACTGAGTCAGAAAAAATGTGATAGATCACACGTGCATAGGAAGGTGCATGTGATTTATAAAATTTCATAAATTTTAGAAAGAGTTCCACGCAGCATGATTAGAAGTGTTATTTCCCCAAACACTAGCAAGATGCCAATAAATGTGGGTTGAAGGAAGAAAAGTTATTTACATCAGTAGAACATTAGAAGACTAAAATACTAACATGTAAATGGTTATCTTTAATGTGCAATAATAATATATTCCAATAGTCCATTTGTAAATTGGCTTTTGGAGATTTGGAGCTCCCTCTCCCTTACCCGATGCTATCGACACCGGTTACAGGCTCACAAAAACTGGGCCAAAACACGATGCAGACAAAACGCTGTGTACCTGCAGTGAAGGAAAGAGGAGAAAACGCTGCAATTCTAGCACCGAAGTACAAAAGAAAAACAATAAAGTTGGGTTAGAAACACTCTTTCATTCGTTTTGGAATCTAGTATTTGAGGCTTAGAGGACTGGCAGAGAAAAGATTACTCCTGGGGAGGTTCTGACTGAGGTACCTGGGCTTTCAGATAATTGAGGTACTAGCAGCATCCATGTAATTTTACTTTGATACTTATGGTCTTCCCTTTCCTTGATACACTTATAGCTCTGCATTATTGTATATCAAATCAGCCATAATTACTGTAGTTTTAAAGTTCACAAATACAACGAAGAGGGTGAGAGGAAAACAATATGTTTTCTAAGGTCAAAGGCAAGAAAGAGGGAGCTGGTACCTGTGTGAGAGTGGACCTCACGGTGTAACTGAATGGTGAGCAGTGCTGGGCACGGAAAGGTGGCAATGAGCACAAGGTTTCCCTGAGATGGTGAGGAAGAGATACTAGATCAGATGTGCTCTCAGACATGTCCTCGAAGCTTAACTCTTGGTTGTTCTTCAGAGCCTTCAGAGGGCGGGCTGTGGGAGAGAGGGAGTTTGGGGGAGGGGAGAGAGAGAAGGAAGCAGGTTGCATCTGGCCACTCTAGTACAGGACATTTGGGAACTGGGCACTTGTAACTTTAGGGCTACCTGTATTGCTTGTATTCCAATCTTGTCTATTCCACCCCAATTGTGTTCCCAGTTATGAACTGTGCCCTTCTGCTATAAAAGCAATTATTACCTATTGTATCTTCTCCTGAGAAATTAGGAAAAATGCAGCTGGAGGGCTTATAAAAGGACCAGAAGAAAACAATGACCAGATGGTCTGTTTAACTGGAATCTGTGTGTTAAGAATGTGAATTAGTTCATATATACTTGGTAAATAGGGTAATGATAATTAGTATAACATAGTCATGTTGTTTCATATACGAGTCTTTAAAAATTTTTTTAAAATTGTTGTTCAAGTACAGTAGTCTCCATTTTCCTTCCACCACTCCCACCTACCCCAGCCACCTCTACTTCCCAGCCTTGATCCTACCCCCTTTGGTGTTGTCCATGTGTCCTTTATACACATTCCTGAAAACCCTTCCTCCCTTTCCCCCCATTATCCCCCTTACCCTCTGGTGACTGTCAATCTGTTCTTATTGTCGATGTCTCTGGTTCATACACAAGTCTTTGCAGCACATTCATGCTTTGCATCGCTAAGCAACAGCACCTGAAAGCAATGCATACCAACCAAGCTGAACTCAGCCAGCTGACTGGTACAGCACACCTGTTGGTTCAGGCGGCCATGTGCTTCATTTCAGAAAGGCTTATCACGCAGTTGCCTCAGATCTTTGTGTATTTGCCTGTGCCTCCCTAACTCAAGAGCCTCGACCTTTCCTTATAGCCCTCCAATCAAGTTACCTTTCTCCTTTTATTTTTAAAATTTTTCTAGTTTTATTGAGATATAATTGACATATTACATTTTATTAGTTTTAGGTGTATAGCATAATGATTCAATATATGTATATACCGCACAATGACCACCGCAGTAAGTTTTATTAACATCCATCACCTCACAGTTACATGTTTTTATAATGTGGACTTTCAAGATCATATTCTTTTAGCAACTTTCAAATATATTAAAATACAGTATTGTTAACTATAGATCCCATGCTGCACATCACGTCCCCAGGACTTATTTATAACTGAAAGTCTGCACCTTTTGAATACCTTCACCTTTTTCACTCTCCCACTCCCACCAATGTTTTCTGTTTCCATGAGTGTGTTTTTTATTCTTTAGATCCCACAAATAAGTGAGAACGTACAGTAGGTCTTTTTCTGTCTGACTTATTTCACTTAGAATAATGTTTTCCACGTCCACGCATGTTGCAAATGGCAGGATTTCTTTCTCATGGCTGAAAACCATTCATATGTATATCACTTCTCCTTTGCCCATTCATCTGTGGATGGACACTTGAGTGTTTCCATGTCTTGGCTGTTGTGAATAATGCTGCATTGCTGCAATAACACGGGGTGTAGATATCTTTTTGATATAATGATTCATTTCCTTCAGAATATACCCGGATGTGGAATTGCTGGTTCATGTGGTAGTTCTATTTTTTGAGGATCTCCATGTTGTTTCCCATAGGGGCTGCACTAATTTGTATTCCTGCCAACAGAGCATAAGGGCTCTCTTTTGTCCACACCCTCATCAGCATCTGTTACCTCTTCTTTTTGATGACAGCCATTCTAACAGGTGTGAGGTGATATTTCATTGTGGTTTTGATTTGCATTTCCCTGATGATTAGGGATGTTGAGCACTTTTCCACGCACCTGTTGGCCATCTGTACGTTTAACCTTCGATTTTTTTAGTGTAAATTGCCATGTACAGTAGTGTTTCTTCATAATAGTGTCTTTTAACTGTGCCAACATTTCAAATTGAGAATGTTATTTTCTTGATGTTCATTACAAAAGTACACAGTTTTGTGCAGTCTGCTGCAACTCTATGAGCCTTGGTTTAATTTTGAGTGATTTTGTAGAACACGAAGTTTTTAGGAAGGCACACAGCATGATACAACATACATGCCTGTGCTTAAAAAGAATACACTTGATTTAAAGCATGAAAAATAAAGAAATTAAAAGAGAAAGTACTCAAAGAGACAAATCTTAAAAAGTAGAATAGAAACAAAGTCTAAAATGAAATTGGGGAAGGCAAGAATAGTGAAAGTAACAAAAGAGGTTTGTGCAGAGAAAAATGAAGACATTAAGGAAAGTGCCAGATGCCTGTGCTCACACAAGGGAAAAATGTGGAATGACGCCACTGCCAACGAGGTGCAGGAGCACTAGCTTAGTATTATCCGCCACACACATTCAGGTGGGTGCTTCATACATATCCCCTCATTCATTTCTCCCTGTTAAATACGGGCTATTATTATCCCTTCTTTAGAAATAAGGAAACAAGAAACCTGAGGGTCAGAAGGGTTAAGAAAATTGCCCAAGGTCACACAGCCAATAAGTGACATTCAGATCTCATTTTGCTCTTCTGTCTCTAGACAACAAACTGTTTCGTTTGTTTAACAAATAGTTCAAAGAATGAAACCTTTTGTAACAGTTGATGCCTCTCAGGAATAAACTGGATCTCCAAAGTTTTGGAGACGCTTTCAGTCTCAAAATCTGATGGTTAGAAAAAGTGCGTTTGTCTGTCTGCTGTATCCATGTCCTGATTTTAATTAAATTCCAAATTCCGCTTGAAAAACTGGAGGTGGGGGGATGGGAGGAGCTTGACTATTTTTAGCATACGGGATTTAACAATCTCTCGGGCAGGGATTTGTGGCCTCGCATTCTTGAACTCCACTACCGAGCACAGAATACGCATTTATCAGAACGGTGTTGAAATATTTACCACGCTCCTTGCAGTTCTCCCCACTTTCCCATCTTTGTGCCTTTGCTCCAGCTCTGGCTGGAATGTTCTTGGCTGGAAGTCTATTTCCACAGATCCAAGTCCTACCACTCCTTCGGACATCACTCACTCTGCAGTCTTCTTCATCTCTGCCACATCAGCTCCACCTGGCTCTCCGTTATGCTAGCTCATCCTCTATCAAGAACACCCGTTGGTTCCCTCACTAGCGCGTCCCTGTCTGGGAAAAATGCGGGGGCAGGAAGAGAGTCGCAACGCCCGCAGCGGGCCGTGGGTCCTTCCCGGGTCTCCCAAGGCCAAGACTGGCGCTGCGGGTCTGAAAGCGCAGTCGCCCAGGACCAGCAGAACCGGCCTCACCGCGCGCACCCCGCCGGCTGAGCGGGAATCACCCCTAAGGCCGTGGTCAGGAGGCGGCACACAAAGGCCGTAAGTGCGCCCCCGTCTGCCTAGCGAAGCGCCTTTTCTAGGACTCCGGAGGCCCCACATCTCGGTGGTTTTCCCTGGCTCCAAAGACACCCAGGACCTCTAGTGCAAGAACCCCATTCCCAGAGGCTTGTACCCCACTCCAGGGGCAGCAAAATGACTTAAAAAATTAGAAATCAGATTCAGCAACTCATACGTGGAAGAAAAACTCCTCTTAAAATGTACTCAGATATGTTTCATCTAAGGGTTGGAACATGGCGGGTTGTCACGCTCACCTCCCTCTGCTCCAGAGGATGAGGAATGTGATGCTCGGAGAAAGTTCTCACCTGCTCAGGGTTTCCCAGGGACAGTTGTGTCATAACCCAGGACTTCTGCCATGCCTGTCTTTCCACTGCCAGTGACTGCCTCTTAGCAGAATGAATACTATTAAAATTAAAGCTTATGCTTTCAAAATGGCAGGGAACATGTAACATGAGTATGCAAGAATTCAGAGAAGGCCATCACATACCCGTTAGGGCTACTATAAAAAAAAACGTAGATAACAAGTGCTTGTTTGCAAGGAGAAATTGGAACTCTTGAGGATTGCTGGTGGGAATGGAAAATGGTGCAACCATTTTTTTCCTACTGTTTTGTAGAAAACAGTATGGCAGCTCCTCAAAAAATTTAAAACAAAATGATCGTATATCTAGCAATTTCAATTCTGGGTATATACCCACAGAACTGAAAGCAGGGACTTGAAGAGATGTTGTACATTTGTGTTCATAGCAGGATTATTCATAAGAGCAAAGGTGAAAACAACGGAAGTGTTCATAGACAGATGAATGGATAAATGAAACATAGTATGTCCATGCAATGGGATTTTATTTAGCCTGAGAAAGGAAGGAAATTCTGACACTTGCTACAAGATGCATGAACCTCGAGGACACTATGCTTAAGTGAGGTAAGTCAGGCACTAAAGGACAAACACTGTACGACCCCACTCACCGGAGGTACCTAGAGACCGACGGTGGTCACATTCACAGAGCCAGAGTAGAATGGTGGCTGCCGGGGGGCTGGCGGGGGGAGAGGGAGTTACTGTCTAATGGACACGCACTTTTACATTTACAAAGTGAGAAGACGGAGGTGGGTGATGGTGATGGTTCCACAACAAAGTGAATGTACTTAATGCCACTTGACCTGTGTATTTAAATGGTTGAGTCCTGACTGGTGTGGCTCAGTTGGTTGGGCGTCATTCCCAAAGGCGAAAGGTTGCTGGTTTGATTACTGGTCAGGGTGTAATGGCTTCAGAGGATATTCCCCATAAACCTGGCTTGGAAGAGAGAGAAAGTGGAGGATGGACATTGAGAGTTACTTTGCATTACTAGGACCACTAGGCTAGCTTCATAGTTATGTTAAATAGCTGTGCCTGCCTGCTTGGGGCCAGGGAGGTGGGCAGGATTTTAACCCTTGACGTGGGGGGCAGCGTTTGCAGTGAGAAGCAGCGGGCCGTTCCCCTTGTCATGGGGAGACGCCTGCCCAGCCTGGGGATGGTAGCTGAACGAAGGTCAGGTACCAGAGGACAGGCAAAATGTAGCCTCCTGTGGGAGGAGTTGGAAATGGGGTTGAGTCAGAGCCCCAGGCCTGGAAGTAAAATAGGCGTGGCAGCCAAGAGGTGAGCACTCACTCTCTCTCCTTCTCTCTCTGCCCTGTGGTTTGGGAAGGAGAAGGGGAGGGTTGACCATGTGGTTTGAGAGCCAGCAGTGAGATGAGAGAAGTAAACGAGCAGCTTTGTAATTTATAGTGAGGACGGAGGCCATGTGGCCTGGACTAATAAGAGAGGAGGTGCTGCCGCTGTGATGGTGCCTGCTCTAGCGGACTCTGGAGCTGCCAAGGCCTTCCTTGCACGATCCTGATCTGCTGTACCTGGCTTTTACCTGGCTTTTAAGACCTGTGCCTTTCCTGAGTTTCACCATGATCCCGAGTAACACTGCTTTTCTGGACTATTACACAGAAGCTGATGACAATGTATTCCAGACCCTGTACAGATAAGGACATGGGGAGCTTTGGGGGATGCTTTTGGCTTGTAGCCTGGTGGGGAGCAGGGGAAATGCTGGGTCCCGTGACAAAGGAGGGCTCTGAGCTGAGGTGCTGTAAACTCTCCCAAGGTTGGAATGTTATAAATAAAGACCTGTTTCTACCAGTTGGGTCACACACCAAGATGCCACATGACAGGCCCTGTTCTGCTCGGTAACAAGGGCACTTGCCTGGGTTGCTGGTTTGGTCCAAAATGGTCAGGGCAAGTACAAGAGACAATGGACTGATATTTCTCTCACGCACTGATGTTTCTGTCTCACATCGATGTTTCTCTCCCTCTCTCTCCCTCCCTTGCTCCGTCTCTATAAATAAATAAGATCTTTAATAAATAAATAAATAAATAGTTGAGATAGTAAATTTTGTGTTATGTGTATTTTATCACACATGCAACAAAGAGCTCAGAGAATACACAACTCCATGTAAAAAGCATTGCATGTGTGTTAGAAACATAGATTTCTGAAATAGTAAACAGTATTGGCAGCAGAATGTAAATACATATTTGTCAGTAAGGTTGTTAACCAATAGTTATTTCATGAATAAGTATGGCAATACCACCCCCACCACAGGTTTTTCAAGGGATTGGAACAAAAACTGAAACTCTATGCCAGGTATGAGGAAGGTTCTGTAAGACTCAAAAAAGCTTATAATAGCTTTGAGCAAATTACTTGGTATTTATAGAAAATTAGTACCAGGGAGAACATTCAAAAAGTCCTGCCACTGTTAGAAGAAACGTGATTGAGTATTTTTCACTGTGCATGTTGTTCCTGATGTCCTGCATTTTACATAGCCTTGGGAACTAGAAAAAGGCAACACTATTAGAAATTCAAAAGAATTCAAAAGAATTAAAAAAAGAAAATAGCAGCATCAGAGGTGTGAATTAGCAGGAAGAGGTACGGAAAGCAGGGAATGTACACAGGAGTGTCTGGCCTGTGGGTCGGTAGGCTCAAAACCCACTCCAGAGCAGGACTACATCCAGGCAGAACAGGGTGACCTTCCTCGTCACACCTCCCTTTCCGTTCACTGCCCCCTCCTGCAGCAGTTTCCTCAGTAAGCTCTGTATTTGGAGAGCAAAGTAGGAGTATTTGAAGGTTGTACTTAGTGTTTTATTTTCCAAAATTAACCATCTCCCCTTTCCCCAGTAAAATTATCCATAGTTGAAAAGCACAAAAGCAGAATGGCAAGCTAAACCTACCAAGTCTGAAACCTGAAGATCAATAATAAGTAAGGAGATTGAATCAGTGATCAAAAATCTCCCAACAGGCCCTGGCTGGTGTAGCTTAGTGGATTGAGCGCGGACCCCGAGAACCAGACGATCACCAGACGATCGAGGTTTGATTCCCAGTCAGGGCACATGCTTGGGTTGCAGGCCAGTTCCCTGCAGGGGATGCCCGGAAGCAACCATACATTGATGTTTTTGTCCTCTCTCCTTCCCTTCCCCTCTAAAAAAGATAAAAAAAAAAATCTCCCAACAATAGAAGCCCAGGACAAGATGGTTTCCTGGGTGAATTCTATCCAACATTTTAAAAAGAATTAATGCCCAACCTTCTTGAACACTTTCAGAAAATTTAAGAGATGGGAACACTCTTGAACCTATTTTATGAGGCCAGCATTATCCTGATATCAAAGGCAGATAAGGACACCACAAGCAAAGAAAGCTACAGGGCAATATCCTTGATGAATACCCATAGATGCAAAACTTCTCAACAGAATGTTAGCAAACCAATTAAAAAACACATTAAAAGGATCATACAATATGATGAAATGTGATTAATGCCTGGGATGCAGGGGTGGTTCAGTATACACACCTCTAAATAAATGTGATACTCTGCAAAATGGAATGAAAGATAAAAATTGTATGACCATCATTATTGCAGAGTAGCCACATTGGAACTGGAAGACGCAGGAGCAGCCCTGGGGCTAATTTGAGACTTAGTTTATCAGTTTATTCTCTTGGCCAGTACACTAAGATACCTCAGACAGATTTTCAATATCCAAAGCCACAAAGTTTCGTTTGAAAACTAGAATGCCAGCTTCATTACTTCTTAGGTGAAGTTATTCCAAGATAGTGAATGGAGACTGAGAACTTTCCTTTCTTTAATTGAAAAGTCTACTTGAGGAAACAAAATTCAACCTAGAAATTTTGCTTATTTAAAAATGGAAATTGGATACTGAGGAAATAGCTAACTTAAAGGTTTATTATAAATTAGTTATGTTAGAAGTTGATCTCTCTGTCCCACCATTTCCCATGTGTTGAGACTTTTGTCTCAAAAGTCAGGTCAATTGGTAAGAGTATCTGGGTTGAACAGCTGGTTCTGGATTAATTCAAGTCATGCTGTTTCTTAGCATAATATCGTCAAGGTTCAGCCACGTTGGAGTATGTGACAGAATTTCTTTTCTTTTTAAGACTGATTTGTACCTTATTGTATGGCTAGACAGACCACATTTTATGTTTCCATTTACCCTTCGATGGACAGTTGGGTTGTTTCCCTCTTCTCTTAACATTTAAAGAGGGAAGAAATGCTGTGATCTTACCTGTGTCGTCAGAGTTTTAAGGAAGATTGGAAAAGAGGGAATCTTGGGAGGACTCCAAATTACCTGTCTGAAGCGCAACGAGGGAGGTGCAGGCTGGGTGGAGAAGAGGGCCAGAATTAGAGCATGATTTTGCTTTAGTAACATCTTGGCCTTATGGGGAAAAGGGGAAGGGGACAGGAACTAAAGATCTTGGTTTGAATGTTGGGAGGATAAAAATGCCTTTGAGATACAGAAGCCTGAAGGCAGAGGGGAGGGGTTGGTTTTTGTTTTCTTTGGGGATGGGGTGCAGTAGGGAAAACCGTGTTGGAATTCAGACTTGTGATAAACGTAAGTGTCTTCAGGACAGGCTCGTAGAAAACGAGCATGTTTTCACATCTGGAGAACAGACGCCAAAATTATAAATGGGGCCACCAAATGTACTTGAAGAGAATGTCCTCCTCTCAGCTCCCTGGAGCCCTGCGGAAGAATCTTAGAGCTGCCGGAAGAATCTCTCCGAATCTTTAGTAGGATACATAATGCCCTCTCGTGGCAATAATATGCAACTACAACTAGGGAGCCTGCAACCTAGGATAGAAATGTCTTTCCTGAATCCTGAAAGCCTGTTTTCCTCCACTAGTCTAAGAAGGGAAATCTGACACAGACACACTGCACAATGTGTTTTAAGACCCTGCTCGTAAGGATCGGGTGTTCAAGGGTCCAGAGAAGCTGACTGTTCCCTCAGCAGATATCGTGAGCCTAGGAGGGGCCAGTGGGACAACACAGTAGAAATGGCTGGTGGACAGATGGTTGTGAAAGGCGGGCCTGATTGGGCACAGCAGGGCGAGTACAGTGTGTAGACTGAAAATACGTGGGGATCACTCTCGTGTTTTAACCTTTCCTTTCTATTTCTTAACTATTAATGTACAAGCGGTTTAGGCAGCTTAGAGAAATAGTTAAATTGGGTAGCAACAAGCTGACCAAGTGGAAAACATTTTATTTACGGGTTTTTATCACCTTTTAATTGTCCCTGTCTCAGTTTCGGGAAAGGCCATTTCAGAAGTTTGAGCCTTTATTTCAATACAAACTCGGGAATGGCAGAAAATGAGTTTGAGAAAACTCAAATGGCAGAAACTGCCTGGTGGCCGGCTGTACGAGTTAGGATGTAGTTTTGACAGACATGTATGAGACTCCAGGTAAGACTGGTTTAAGCGAGACAGAGGATTATTTCTCTCACATCTAAAAAGTCTGAATTAGGCCATTCAGGGCTGGATCGCTGGCTCCACTGTCACCAGGGACCCAGGTTGCTTTCAGCTTTCGGTTCCAGTATCCCCAGGGTGCTGTTGTCATGGTCACAGTGCAAGACGGAATTTCAGGCACGACGTCCATTTCCAAGGAGCAGAATAAGGAGGACCGAAGCGGGAAGGATGGCTCACTTCTATGTACGGGTCTAACCTGGGAGGTGTTACCAACACTTCCGTCGTCTGGAGGAATAAATTAATTAGTACAGGTAGATTTTTGAACAGTACCTGGCTTAAGAAGGCCTTTATCTCAATGACAATAACAAACACAATAATACCTAGTATAGCTAATAATTACTTAATGTTTATGTACCAGCCCCTAAAAAGAGTTACTGTGTTATTTCACTTTAATCCTCATCACACTCTGAGGTAAGCACTACATTATTTCTATTTCCCAGACAGAGAAAGCTGAGGTAGAGAAATCCCAGAGTTATAAACGGCAGAGCACCCAGTTAGAGCTGTTAAATTTTATTCCAAAGGCCACTTGTTTCGCCAGTAACCCAAACTCACAGATACTCGTTTTGTATCTTTTTCTGGGGGGTGGAGGTATTCAATAGTATTGTATTAAGAACTTATTCTCATACCTGAAAACAGATAGTCCTCAAGAAGGATGGACAGTTGTTTCAGAAGACAGGTTAGCACTATGCATCAAGAAGCTTAAAAAGGCAGACATGAAGATATTATAGCAACACTCATGCTGTCAAAAACTAGAAACAGCAGAAGCCTCCAGCGCAGGGGTGTGTTTTAGTTAAGCCAGGGAGCATCGATTCAATAGGATATTATCACTGGAGAACTTTCACAGGGTATTCCAGGACATGGGAAATAACAAGGACATAAGTTGCACAATATTTGCAAATTTATATATTTTTAAAAAATTGATGTATAGCAAAATAAAAATGTTGAGAAAGATCATATTTAAGTGATGGCATTTGCTGAGTTTTTCTTCTTTATACTTTTCTTTAAAACATACACACTTTCTTTAATGAATGTACAATGTTTTATGATACATATTTTAATTTTATACTAACAGTATGTTTAGTGATGAAGTTTGTCTTGGAGATTAGCTAATATTCATATGGCCTCAAGAGGTATCTTTCAAATGCCTCTGAATTCCTACCTGAGGAGTCTGTATGACTTTGAACTTGGGGGAACAAGTGCAGTGAGTATAGCACTGACCTGGTAATTAGAAATTTCTTCTTGATCCCAAGAAGGGATCAAGTTCAGCCTCTGTCATTCATAAACCACATGAACTTGGCCAGGCCACTTCCGTTTAGAGTCACCATTTGAAACTAGTATCCATCCCTGTTGGAAACCGCCTCTTCCTGCCTCCTTGTGCTTCTGTCCACAGATTCAGGGACCTCCTGAAACTCCACAGCACTGTTATGCACCCAGATGAATTTGCTGCTGTGTACAGTCAGTAATTGAAATTAAAAATTTAAATAGAATAATGCATGTTAATTACATCTCATCTTAAATGCCACTTAGTATTTTAATTTTATTATGAAATATTTCAATAATACATAAAATGTAGAACATATTATAATAACCACATGTGAAATAACAACCTAGTTTTGCTAAATCTCAGCATGTTGCCATTTTGGCTTCGCACACACACATTTCAAAGACCTAAAACATTAGGAAAGCAGATACACACAGTCCTTGTAGGCCCCATCTTCTCTCTGCCAGAAGCATCTACTTTGTGAATATGCTGGTTCTGCTTCCTCTGCATATTTTTAGTTTACTGTGTGTGATAAATCCATAAATAATACTGGGTTACATGTATTTAATATTATAAAGTGGATATACTGTAGATGTTATTTTGAAACTTACCTTTATATAGAATTATGTATTTCTGAGGAGATTTATATTAACCTATGTAGCTCTAGTTGACTAAGTTCAGAATTGCATTTCATCCTATGAATATGCCACAATTCATGTTATCAAGTAGTCTATTGGTGAACACTTTGATCTTTTTAAAAACAAATTTTAGTGGGGTGGAGGTGGGGTGGAAGAGGGCGTAGGGGGGATAAATGGTAATGAAAAAATACAATAGAAAATAAAAGCAACCCCCCAAATTTTACTATCATAAACAGTGTTGCAGTACATACAGTTGCACTCATCTCTTCCTGAACATCTGCATGGATTCCCACAGGGTGCATGCCAAAGAGTGACGTTGTTCAGTAAATGGATCTGTAAATGTCTGGCTTTTCTAGATATTGTCTGAAGTGGTTGCCCCTCACTACTTTCCCACCAGCGGTATGTGAGCATTCTCGTTGCTCACCATCCTTGGGTAGGTGGGGGGAAGGTACATGTCTGATAAAAAAACCCACCTTTATTCACATGTAGTTCACATACAATCCACCCATTTAATGTGTCTGAATATGTCAGTAGTTTCCGTGCATTTACAGAGTTGTGCAAGCATCACCACGACTGACTTCAGAAGATACCCTGTGCAAAAGTTAGCTGTCATCCCGACCCCTACCTCCAGCTCCAACCCCCTATTTTACTGCCTGATCTACAGATTTGACTATTTGGACATTTCCTATGAAAGGAATCATACAATATGTGAGCCTTTATGGTTGACTTTTTAAAAAGATTTTATTTGTTTCTCTTTAGAGGAGAAGGGAAGAAGAGAGGGAGAGAAATATCAATGTATGGTTGCCTCTTGTGCATCCCCTGCTGGGAACTGGCCCACAACCCAGGCATGTGCCCTGCCTGGGAATCGAACCTCTATCCTTTGGTTCACAGGCTTGTGCTCAATCCACTGAGCTACACCAGTCAGGGCATGATTGGCTTTTTTCACTTACCATAATGTTTTCAAGGTTCATCCCTGATCTAGCATGCATTGGGACTTCATTTCTTTTTATTAATGAATAGTATTTTACTATGTGATTATGCCATATTTTATTTAACTATTGATAGCCATAGAGTTTTTCCCTACCTTTTGGCTATTATGAATAATGCTGTTATAAACATTCCTATATAAATTTTTAGGAGGACATAGGTTTATATTTCTTTGGGTATGTACGTGGGAATAGAATTGCTGGGCCATGTGGCAACTCTGTTTAACCTTTGGAGGAACCAACAAACGGTTTTCTGCAGTGGCCGCTCCATTTCACATTCCCACTGGTGTGTGAGTGCTCCAGTTCTTCACATCCTCACCGACACTGGTTGTCTGTCTTTTTGATTCCGACCATCCTAGTGTGTATGAAGTGGTGCCTTCTTGTGGTTTTGATGTATCTCACTGTTTTAATTTGCACTTTCCCATTTACTAGTGAAGTTGAGTATCTATTTATTGCCCATTTCCTATTTTCTCCTCTGTGAATGTCCTGTTCATAATATTTGCCCATTCCACACTTGCCTTTACTCATCGATTTGTTGGTGTTTAAAAATGCATTTGGATATTAAATCTTTCGTTGATTTTATGCACACAAAAATATATCTTCTCAGTGTGTGGATTTATATGCTTTTCATTTTGTTTTTGTTTTGTTGTACACATTTTAAGTTTTAATGCAGTAGACTTTAATCAAGCTTTCTTTCTTATTTATTTATTTTTAGAGAGAGGCGAAGGGAGGGAGGAAGGGAGGGAGAGAAACATCAATGTGTGGTTGCCTCTTGTGCACCCCCTACTGAGGATGTTAACATTTTAATCCAGAGTAATTTGGCCTTTATCTCTTATTTCCCCTTTTTGAGTTTTCTTTAGGGGATTACCTCTCAAGACCTTGATGTAGCAACCTGTGGTGAGGGAAGTGATATGGGTCGATATGTAAATAATGTAGAGAAGTGTGGCCAGAGCGTCATGTGTTCCCCAGTCTGGTGGCACACACACATTCTGCAGTTTCTGCCTCACTGGTATGATTCGTGCATAAGCACCTGCTCACGGGGCAGAGCTTTTTCTCCCCTGGAGCTCCACCCAGTCTCAGAGTCGGCCCGATTTCCTGTGCAGCAACCCCCTGGACATAAGCCAGATTCTCCTAGAATCTTTATTTTCCAGTTAAGCTGATGTTTAGCCACATGCTAGTGGGGGTTCTGTCAATCCCAACATTCTCATCCAAATGTCCCATAGGGTCTAGATCGGGAAACAGTGGATTGGGGCAGGGACACCGTCAGCCTGGCTCCCTAGGCCCAGTTCCAGTCCTGTTCTAAGAAGTGGAACAGAAACTGGAAAGCCATCAGCAACCCAGACAACACCCTCACCACTCTCCCCGCCCCCTGTCTCTCATCTCTCTCTGGGTCTGTATGATCGATCTCTGATTTCTTACTGATTTTGTTTTCTCCTTGTAGGTCCAAAAGCCATTCCCTCCACTTGTACATCAGGTTAACATACAATGAGCACACCCAGATTTTCTCCTTTTTCTGTTCATGCCCCTGACACAGACTGCAGGCACTGTTGATCCCAAGTCTGGATTTTTAGGAAGACAATTGGTTTGGTCTTTTAGCGGAGGGAAACATACACTTGGCTATATTCACTGCTGGGGGAGGTCATCAGATGTTACCACTATTAACTGGACTGTGGGGGCACATGGTATTTTGGAAAGAATAAGGCTTGTCAAGCAGATTGTACAGAGTATCACTGGAGGATCCTTGTGCTGTCCAGGGCAGGGGTGTGGCAGGAAGAAGAGGAAGTCCCCAGGGGCTCACACCATGTCCTCAGGCTCAAAAGCACAAGCTCCAACAGAGTAAAGAAGAGACAGAGCCCACTGACCCCAAACATGGTCTTCAGGAAAATGGTCTTCTCAGTGGGGCAGGACAGATTACAGGTTATACTGCCAAGGCAAGGCTCCCGCCGACACGCGAAGGAGCTGGGCACTTTGAACCCATACAGATGGTACTGTCCCCCCAAGGCTGCCCCCTCAAGGGCCAGTCGCACCCCCAGCTGTGCCACATAGGCCCAGAGCAGCCTGGGCCTTTCAGCCCCTGAGGCATCCATGCTGCCCTGTCCTTGTTGGATCAGGGTCTCCTCTTCCTTCTTCACCTTTCCCGAGTCTTCCCAATGCCAGATGCCATGATACATGGTGAGACCCATGTAGAAGGCCCAGAAGCGCAGTGGGGAGAGGGGGTGGAAGACATCATAACACCCTTGCAGCCTGGCTGCTGGGTGTGACAGACGAATTCGCTCTGCTCATCGCCATAGACCCCGGTCCCAGTGGCAGCCAGCAGCATGAGGCAGAAGCCTAGGAGCACGGGAAGAAGGAGGCGCCCCACAGGGATGGAGTGCCAGCTCTTCTCAGCCACCAGCTCCACACATCCTGCTGTGGAGCACTGAAGACAGGTTATTATGAGTGGTTGTAACCTAAGGGAGATCCCAGGGCTGCTGGGGATTATTTTGCTTACGTTCAATCAAGAATCCTGTTCTCCCTCTGGTGTTCTGGTGTGGTAGGGTTTTTCATGCCCTACAGTGACTGAGCAAGAACTAAAAAATTGATCTGATTCTCTAGCTTATGCAAGAAATCTAAGATTCTCTATTTGGTAAGCATCTATGAGGCATCTCCTGTTAATCTATGGCCTTGCAATCATGTCTCCTTGAGGATTACCTGTCAGGATAGGTAGTGGGAGGAAGCACACCTTGGTGGCCAGCAATCTCTTGAAATACCTGTCCCCATTCAAGGATGGTCAAGAGAAAAGAAATATGGTCTTTTCAAAATGTCACAATGTCCTTAAAGAGTGTTAGCTGCCATGGAATCTCAGAAAAGCATAAGTCTGAGAAGATTTTTGTATTTAAAAAACAATGAAAACTTTGGAAGACATCAGGCACTTTATTTTGTTTTATTATTATTATTTTTTTGGCCTTTGGTGCTCTGATCTTTATTATTTTTAAGTATATTTGATCAATTATGCTATTATAGTTGTCCCATTTTTCCTCCCCTTTATCCCCCTCTATCCTGCGCCTCCCCTTAGTTCTGCACTACCCTCTCACCAACCTTCTCCCCCACCCTCCTTAGTTCACGTCCATGGGTCACACATGTAAATTCTTTGGCTTCTCCTTTTCCTATACTATTCTTAACCTCTGCCCCCACCCTCCATCTATTCCATATCTACTATTTATGCTTCTTATTCCCTGTACCTTTTCTCTCATCCTCCTCCCACCCCTCCCTGCCAATAACCCTCCATGTGATCTCCGTTTCTGTGATTCTGTTCCTGTTCTAGTTGTTTGCTTGGTTTGTTTTTGTTTTTGCTTTTTAAGTTCAGTTGTTGATAATTGTGATTTTTTTGTCATTTTATTATTCAAAGTGTTGATCTTCTTTTTCTTAGATAAGTCCCTTTAACATTTCATATAATAAGGGCTTGGTGAGGATGAACTTTATCTGGGAAGCACTTTATCTGCCCTTTATTCTAAATGAAAGCTTTGCTGGATAGAGTAATCTTGGGTGTGAGTTCTTGCTTTTCATGACTTGGAATACCGCTTTCCAGCTCCTCTTGCCTGTAAGATTTCTTTTGAGAAATCAGCTTATAGTCTTATGGAAACTCCTTTGTAGGTAACTATCTCCTTTTCTGTTGCTGCTTTTAAGATTCTCTCTTTATCTTTAATCTTGGGTGACTTAATTATGATGTGCCTTGGTGTGTCCCTCCTTGGATCCAATTACTTTGGGACTCTCTGAGCTTCCTGAACTTTCTGGAAGTCTATTTTCATTGCCAGATTGGGGAAGTTCGCCTTCATTATTTGTTCAAATGAATTTTCAATTTCTTGGTCTTTCTCTTCTCTTCTAACATCAAAATGCACCCCTATGATTTGGATGTTAGAATGCTTAAAGTTATCCCAGAGGTTCCTAAGCCTTGTCTCATTTTTTTGAATTCTTGTTTCTTAATACTGTTCTGGTTGAATGTTTATTTCTTCCTTTTGTTCCAAATCATTGATTTGAGTCCCAGTTTCTTTCCCTTCACTGTTGGTTTGCTGTATATTTTTCTTTATTTCACGTTGCATAGCCTTCACTGCTTCCTCTGTTTTGCACCTGTACTCAACCATTTTTGTGTGCATCCTGATTACCAGTGATTTGAACTCTGCATCTGATATATTGTCTATCTCTTCATTGCCTCGTTCTATTTCTGGAGTTTTGGTCTGTTCTTTCATTTAGACCATATTTCTTTGTCTCAGCAATGGTCTGTTACATTGTAAGGTGTGGAGCCTTAGGTATTCACCAGGGCAGAGCAACCCACTTTGCTGCATTGTGTCACTGTATGTGGGGAACAGGTCAGAGAGGAAACAATGCTGCTTGCTGGGCTCTCATCCTGCCTTCAGTCATTTCCCCCACTACCCACAAGCAGTTTTGGCTCTTCTGGTGCTGATTCCCGGATGGGTGGATTGGTGTACATTCTAGGACCATGTAAGTCTCTCCAGTGAACTCTCTTGTGAGGCTGGAAGTTTCCCCCACCGCCACAACCTTCAGTTTTTGCAGCCAGGGGTTTTTTTTTTTAACGTTAATTTTCCTTTCTTTTTTTTTTAGATTTTATTTATTTATCTTTAGAGGGGAAGGAAAGGAGAGAAAGAGAGAAACATCAATGTATGGTTGCCTCTCATGGGTCCCCTGCTGAGAACTGGCCTGCAACCCTGGCATGTGCCCTGACTGGGAATCGAACCACGACCCTTTGGCTTGCAGGCTCGCGCTCAATACACTGAGCTACACCAACCAGGGCCAGCCAGAGGTTTTGAGCTTTCTTTTTCCACAGTGGAAATAAACTCTGGGTCAAGTGGTTTGTCTCAGTCCCCAGTTGTTCCTCCCAGTGTATCTGCCTGTGAATGTGGGATATCCTGGTCTGCCAGCCACTGCCTTGCCCCTTTCAGTCCACAACCTTGCCACTGTCCTCTTTGCATTGGCTGCCCATCTCTGCCATTCCTACCAGTCTGGATGAATATTTCTTCTTTAAGTCTGTGATTGTTGGACTTCTATACAGTTTGATTTTCTGGCAGTTATGTTGATTTTTTGTTTTTAGTTTGTTGTGGTCTTTTCTTGGTTGTGCAAGGAAGCAAAGCTATGCCTATGCCTCCATCTTGGCCAGAAGTCTCCATTAAGCACTATAAAAATACAATAGGATATACGTCATACGTACAGGAATCAAAAATGAAATTCCGGTTTGGATGCAGGCAGATATGGACAGATAGTCTGGATGAAATTTTTAAGAAGCAAAGGCTATACAGAATGTAAGAATGGAGGTCAAATCCATCCTGAAGACAGTGAAAAGCTCAAAGAACACTGCAGAAACTCTTCAGTTTCTTCATTTTCATTTTCATTCCATGCAAAGTGAAAAAGGAAAGGGAGAAACTCGGCAGGTGGAGCAGGAGGTACGGGCTGAAAGCGGCCCAGCTACCATTGGCAATGGGGCAGTGATGGCTTCCAGTGTGAAAGGAAACCTAGACTTCTGCTTGGAGGATAGTGATGTAAGGATGTTTTCACCTCTGTTCTCTTGAAAAACCACTCCTTAAATGATAGTGAGAGTAAGAAAAAGAAGCACAAATTCCATTAAAAAAATTAAACTTGAGGAGACATGTGGCCCTGAGATTCACTATCTGAAGATGGAGATCAAATGAAGAAAAGATCAGGAGAAGAGG